>NC_134362.1:179475341-179630341 GCF_048569485.1 Anomaloglossus baeobatrachus | reverse complement strand
GAACCCTGTTTCACTGTAGGGCAGATCAAGCACAAACTACCGGCTCCGGATAAGTTCTCACCTTTCTACTTCTTTGCCGGGGAATTGCTTCACTTGTTTTCTACGGGCGTTCCCATTTACCTTCACTTCTTTGTCAGGGCACTACCCTTCGCCTGCAGGGGCCTCTTGTTATCCCCCTGATAGCTGCACTGCACTGTAGTACACACTACCGGCTTTGGGACTACTCTTGACTCTTCCACTTCTTCTGCCACTGCACCACTTCCACACTCTGCCCCGTCACCTCAGACTTCTCTCTTCAGTCACATCGATCTCACTGCCCTCTGCACACTGCTCTGCCTTCAGAGACCTCCCTTCCCCACCTAGGCTGCCCTGCCCCTCCTTCCTTCCCTGCCACTGTTACCAGGGGAACCACTGCTCTACACTGGCACCTAGTGGGGAAACTGTTTAATCACTACAACAACAGGTAACATTTTACCATTAACATTTAACATTTGCCACCATACTATGTGGCGTCTTCAGGGGGGGAAAACGTTCCTTCACTACCAGGGGTCCGACTACCCCTTACATTCCTCCCCTCTTTAACCTCAGCCTCCTGGCGAGGTTCGTACCTGCAGACCAACACATGCCGGGCACACACACACGTTTCTTAACTAGTATATTCTTTTTATCAGAAAAACTTTTAAAAACAACACTTAAAATACACAGAATGGCACACAAGTTTGGTGCCCGGAGTCCCTCCAGGGAAGCTCCCGGTCTTAGTCGCACATCTGCCCGGAGGCCCTCCTCAGGCGCTCCCGGTCTTAGCTGACCTTCTGCCCGGAGGCTATTTCCAAGCGCTCCCGGTCTTTGGGTGGGCAGAAAACAACAAGACACCAAAATTCCTTCTTAACAGTCACGGAAGGAGTTCACGCATAGTTCTGCATTAAGCTCCTCCCGGGTTCAGTACTTTTAACGTTACTGTAACTGGAAACATTCACCGGCTTTCAACAGTACCGGTTTTCAACGGCAAACAAATCACTCTCTTTCGGACGATTACCTCTGGTTCTGGGATATCTTGCCAGTACAGGGCCTTAACTCCTGAGGGGGGCAGAGGGCCTACCTTAACAGACGCGGGCGCCTCCGGAATCTGTACAGATGCTCCTGGTGGCCCGCTCCCCAGAGTCAGCCGGGACTTGTAGGTGGCCCGGACTTCCGTCGTCGTTTCCCCGGTAACGGCATCCCATGAGGTAAAAAACGTGACCTTCGCTGGTTTCTCCGAGACTCCAGTCACGGCCGGTATCATGCTTGCCGGCAACGTGATGGTGGGTAACTCTCCCACCGAGCTCTCCATCGGACGTCCTCTTCCGCGTCCTACGGGCACCAGCGCGCCCACTACGGCTTGCTTGTCTGTCCTGGCCTCCATTTTGTGTAGCACAGGTAACTGGAACTGTTGCTTCTGCTGCTGGGATTGCAATGGCGCCAGGGAAGGTGGAGGCGGTTCTTCTTTTCCCGCTTTAGCACACACTCCGCCCCCGGCTTCACCCACCAGGTCTGCATAGCGTTGGCGACGCCTTTTCTTTCTTGCGGCGCCGCCCACGTCTCTAGACCTCTGCAGCTTCTTGGGGCAAGTACCTCCCCTCTTTGGGCGGCGCACTCCGGGCTTCTTCCTCCCAGGCCAGCCCAGCGCTTTTCGTTTGGCGCCAACTTTTCGCGCCTCCACTGAGTCCATGAGGACAGCCGCCATCTTGCCGCCATCTTGTGGCCCGTTCAGCATGTCAGGCACCACTTGATCTTCCTCACAGTCTCTGGTCAGGGTTTCTTGCATGCAGGCTTGATCCTGCCAACTACGCCAGTTTGTAACGGGGGCAGGGGGCGCCTCAGGGGGTGTAGTCGTGGCCCCTTTGGGCGACAGGCTGACCCCCGGCCCAGCCGTCACTATTAAAACAGGGGTGTTGTTTGTGGGGCAGAGTGTCGGTGGCAGGGACGCGTTCGTGCCGGTACCTGAGTTCTCCGTGACGCCGTTTTCCCTCGGCTCGCCAGCCCCTTCATCAGTTACAGAAAAGAGCCACTGACAGGCAGCTGGTAAACTAAGAAACATTTTATTGAACGAGGCTTCCATTTTCTGTTACATTTCTCAGCAGCAAGTTACTTCAGTACTTCACTTTAACGTTACAGATTACGTTCCTTCCTGACGGTTTCCCCTTTTTGCTGACGGTCACTCTCCTTCACCTGCAGGGGACACTTGTTAACCCCCTAGTAGCTGTACTCTGAACCCTGAATTACTGCAGGGCAGATCTAGCACACACTACCGGTTCCGGATGAGTTCCCACTCCTCTTTACACCTTTCAGCATCAAGTCACATCGGTTTACAGGTTACACTTCTTGCTGACGGTTTCCTCTTTCCCCGGTAACTTTCCCTTGCCTGCAGGGGACATGCGTTAACCCCCTAGTAGCTGCACACTGAACCCTGTTTCACTGTAGGGCAGATCAAGCACAAACTACCGGCTCCGGATAAGTTCTCACCTTTCCACTTCTTTGCTGGGGAATTGCTTCACTTGTTTTCTACGGGCGTTCCCATTTACCTTCACTTCTTTGTCAGGGCACTACCCTTCGCCTGCAGGGGCCTCTTGTTATCCCCCTGATAGCTGCACTGCACTGTAGTACACACTACCGGCTTTGGGACTAGTCTTGACTCTTCCACTTCTTCTGCCACTGCAGCACCACTTCCACACTCTGCCCCGTCACCTCAGACTTCTCTCTTCAGTCACATCTCACTGCCCTCTGCACACTGCTCTGCCTTCAGAGACCTCCCTTCCCCACCTAGGCTGCCCTGCCCCTCCTTCCTTCCCTGCCACTGTTACCAGGGGAACCACTGCTCTACACTGGCACCTAGTGGGGAAACTGTTTAATCACTACAACAACAGGTAACATTTTACCATTAACATTTAACATTTGCCACCATACTATGTGGCGTCTTCAGGGGGGGAAAACGTTCCTTCACTACCAGGGGTCCGACTACCCCTTACAGAGGGATAGATAGATAGATAGATAGATAGAGGGATAGATAGAGGGATAGATAGATAGATAGAGGGATAGATAGATAGATAGATAGATAGATGGATAGATAGAGGGATAGATAGATGGAAATTAGAATAACAATTCACAGTTATTACTGAATTCAAATCAAATAAGCTTTATTGTCAGGACCAAATACAAATTAGTTTTGCCAAAGCAAGTGTACATTAGGGACTGGGGCTGTGGGGATGGTGGGTGGGGACTGTAGGAAGGATGGATGGGGCACATCCAGGGTGGGGACTATGGAAGTCCATGGCTTATCATAGTTCTCTTTCTCTTTATCATAGTTCTCTACTATTTCTACTATTTACTAATACGCATTAATGTGAATGGATCCTCGCCGTCTTTCCCATCCATTCCCCGAGCAATGCTTATCGGTTATCTTTGCTCTGAATCCCCCGAGTTCGGTAATGTAGTGACAATTGTAACTTGTTGACGGTTTCTGCAGTAACTGACTCTAATTGTTGTTTCAGCTTCACACGGATCTGGACCCCGGGGTGAGCAAAATCAAGTACATCCTCTCTGGAGAAGGAGCCGGGACAATCTTTGTGATCAATGATAACACAGGAGATATTCATGCGATGAAGAGGCTGGATCGGGAGGAGAAGGCCGAGTACACGCTGACGGCCCAGGCTGTGAGTTGGGATACAAATAAACCCCTGGAACCCCCTTCAGAATTCATTATCAAAGTCCAGGACATTAATGATAACGCACCGGAGTTCTTAAACGGACCGTACCATGCCACCGTCCCCGAGATGTCACTTGTGGGTATGTAATCATTGGTTACAGTTTTTAATTGTTCTTTTTTTTTTTGGCTGAAATTTTTTGTAAAAAAATATTTGGGTAAAATATCTGAAATTAAACAGTCATGATGATGAGATATAGAGAGCCTATACATAGAATAGGTCATCAATAACAGATCACTGGATTCCCCAATTGATGGGGGCCATTAAGATGGATCACTATCAGATATGGTCCACGATCCTTACCAAAGAGCTGTTGCCAGATGCTGCCGACTCCAGACGTTTAACAGTATATGTGCTTTTATATCAAGCATTTTACCATTGAAGTGAATAGGAACTGAACTGCAGTACCTAAAATGACCACTGTGCTGTGGATGGCGCTGTGGAGTTCTGGCTGAATACACTGTGCGCTCCTGATGGCCGTGGGAGCTGGTATCCGTTGTTTTGTGGGCAATGTTGGCTGTCAGTCTCCCACTGATCTCATACTGATGATGACTTATCCTATAGGCCCATTTACACACTGATTTGCAGTCAGCCAATCGATTATTTCCATCTATTCTCCCATATAGAGAAATTCACCATGTAGTTCACCATATTCATGATCTGTGTATGACGCGCCCACAAAGGTCTTGGGAGTGGGTTACTCGTCCCCGGGCCGGTGTTGGGGATGTCACAGCAGCCTGGGCTGGTTCCATGACCTCGGCGGTGTCAATAAAGATGGAGATGGGGATGATGAGTGTAGGTGTTCGTGACGCCACCTGTGATATGCGGCCAGTTATTAGCCGCCGCTGCGGGTGCTTCTCTCTTCTGGGGCAGATGGTGACGCAGCTCGGGTGTTTCAGCTCTCCACAGGTAGAGCTAGGCCCCAGGAAGGACAATGGCGGTCGGAAATGACGGGACGACACAGAGGGTACAGTTCAAGTTCTTTTTACTCACTGAAGTTGTGGCGCCCTGGACAAGCCAGGGGCCACAGAGCACAACACACACACACACCCCACACTCCCAGCAGACACACCAAAGCCAGAACACAAAACCCTTGTTGCCTTCCTCCAGGGGCTGATGATCACACCAGGGGGTGGGCCAGGCGGTTGGTCCCGCCCACCGAGGAGTTCACAGTCCTGAAGGCGGGAAAACCAGCAGATGAGTTGGAGAAGTGAAAGTGAGAGGAAAGAAAGTGGTAGTAGAGCAGCCTGAAGTTGGTCCGGGTGTGTGGCCCGGACAGATCAGCAAGGTTGGCAGACGGTGGTGACCGTCTGCAGAAGTGGCCGATTGGAGTCTACCGTAAGGACCGTGGACGGGCGGTGGCCCGGCGGTACCGGACCGGTACACAAAGAGGAGCCAGCACCATCTGGCAGGGGCTTACGGACCCCGGCAAGGCTAGGAGTCGCCGTGAATTTGCCAAATCCGTTAGTGAAGGGGACCTCCTGGGTTTCCAAACAGTCAAGTCCCGACAGAAGGCAACCGTCCAACCGAGTGAGAGAGACACCGCCACTGCCAAGGCAACCGTTTCTCAGGGCCAGAGCCTGCGGGCAAAAGGGGCTCCTCCGGCCCATATCCAAGCCGGGGAGCGGGTTACCGGTGGGAACCCATTGGAACCGTACAGACATCTTAGGTGCAGGGAAAGGCAGTCACCACCAACCTGCCGGGAGCAACAACACCGCAGCCGTCTGTGGGACCCGTCCATCCAGCCGTGTGTTTTACCGAGACTGTGTCTTCATCATTGGGCTGAGTGAGTACCACCGTACAATCAACCCCCTACCCACGGAGGGGAGAAATAATAACCAAGCTGCTCCCTGTCACGGCTCCCGGGATCCCCGTCCAGAGCAGCGGTGGTGTCACCATTATCACCAGCAGTGGGAGAGCGCAGCGTCCCCTCCTCCGCCCGCGACAAAGTCATCCTGCCCTTGGTGTGCCACGTCCCTCTGTGATGGGCCTCAGCTGACCCCGGATACTTCGGAGGTCGAGGACGGTGTTTCCGTCTGCGTGTCTCCTTTCTATGGGATGGGCTGTGGAATGGGTCACGGGTGCCTTCCACACTCCCTGTGAACCCTGGGATCCCCCTTTCTTCCTAAGAACCTGAGTCGAGCCTCCAGCTCCAAGCCACGGGCCCCGAACTATCCGTGTCCTTTCTTGCTAGTTCCCGAGTACGTCCAGATGCTGCTGCGCCCGGAGCTAACTTCTAACTCACTGTGTGTGAGATGGCTCCTCACTTCCCCTGTTGGTGCCCCGCCTCCTGGGCTCCTGAACTAGTGGGCAAGAGGTCCCATACCTCATGATGGCCACCCCAGCACCTACCTGACCCCAGTCCCAGAGGAAGAGCTCCCGTGTTATGTGCTGTATGAGTGTTTTGGTGGTGGTTAGCAGTGACAATCTCCTCCGTATTCGAGATGAATACCGCACCTCAAGTGAGGTGCAGTACCCTGTGGCGTCTGAAGCCTCAGGGGCACCACATGTATTTCCCCATCCCCGCACTGATGGGAAGCTTTCTGCCTACTCACAGTGTACACAGAAAGCTGCCAATCAATGGTGTGCTCTGTGTTATACAGAGCTCAATTTTCAGAGAACTGGTAGATCTGCAGCAAATAAAACAGGAATATTATCAAAGCTGCAGCTCGTGGCCCAGTAAGTGACACATTGCTGGAATCATGGTATCTGACCCTACATCATGCTCCTTTTAGATGTGGTAAATTGGTTGTCAATATCTTAGGGCGGCTTTGCACGTTGCAACATCGCATGTACGATGTCGGTGGGGTCAATTCGAAAGTGACGCACATCCGACGTCACTTTCGACATCGTAGTGTGTAAATCCTAGATGATATGATGAATGAGCGCAAAAGCGTCGTTATCGTATCATCGCTGCAGGCTCCAACTTTTTCATAATTTCGCTGCAGCGACAGGTACAATGTTGTTCCTCGTTCCTGCGGCAGCACACATCACTGTGTGTGAAGCCGCAGGAGCGAGGAACATCTCCTACCTGCCGCTGGCGGCTATACGGAAGGAAGAAGGTGGGCAGGATGTTTACATCCTGCTCATCTCCTCCCCTCCACTTTGATTGGCCGCCTGCCGTGTGACGTCGCTGTGACGTTGTACGACCCGCCCCCTTAGGAAGGAGGTGGGTCGCCGGCCAGAGCGACGTAGCAGGACAGGTGAGTGCATGTGAAGCTGGCGTAGCGATAATGTTTGCTACGGCAGCTATCACAAGATATCGCTGCTGCGACGGGGGCGGGGACTATCGCGTGCGACATTGCAGTATCGGCTTGGGATGTCGCAATGTGCAAAGCCCGCCTTAATCTTTTATCACAGGAAAGACCAGACATTTATATTATACATACATGTCAGATATATCATAAATATTTTATTTTTGGTTTACATAATCTTACTGTTTCATATGACCCTATCTATCTATCTATCTATCTATCTATCCCTCTATCTATCCCGCTATTATCTATCTATCCCTCTATCTATCTATCTATCTATCTATCTATCTATCTATCTATCCCTCTATCCATCTATCCATC
This sequence comes from Anomaloglossus baeobatrachus, assembly GCF_048569485.1. Lineage (NCBI taxonomy): Eukaryota > Metazoa > Chordata > Amphibia > Anura > Aromobatidae > Anomaloglossus > Anomaloglossus baeobatrachus. Next base: position 179,623,026 of record NC_134362.1, on the reverse strand, counting down.
TATCTATCCTTCTATCTATCCCTCTATCTATCTATCCTTCAATCTATCCCTCTATCTATCTCTCCTTCTATCTATCCCTCTATCTATCTATCTATCTATCTATCTATCCCTCTATCTATCTATCCTTCAATCTATCCCTCTATCTATCTCTCCTTCTATCTATCCCTCTATCTGTCTATCTATCTATCTATCCCTCTATCCATCTATCTATCTATCTATCTATCCCTCTATCCATCTATCTATCTATCTATCTATCCCTCTATCTATCTATCCCTCTATCTATCCCTCTATCTATCTATCCTTCTATCTATCCCTCTATCTATCTATCCTTCTATCTATCCCTCTATCTATCTATCTATCTATCTATCTATCTATCTATCTATCTATCTATCTATCTATCTATCTATCTATCTATCTATCCCTCTATCCATCTATCTATCTATCTATCTATCTATCTATCTATCTATCTATCCCTCTATCCATCTATCTATCTATCTATCTATCTATCCCTCTATCCATCTATCTATCTATCTATCTATCTATCCCTCTATCTATCTATCTATCTATCTATATATCCCTCTATATATCTATCCTTCTATCTATCTATCCCTCTATCTATCTATCTATCTATCTATCTATCCCTTTATCTATCTATCTATCTATCTATCTATCTATCCCTCTATCTATCTATCCTTCTATCTCTCCCTCTATCTATCTATCTATCTATCTATCTATCTATCTATCTATCTATCTATCCCTCTATCTATCTATCCTTCTATCTATCCCTCTATCTATCTATCTATCTATCTATCCCTCTGTCTATCTATCCTTCTATCTATCCCTCTATCTGTCTATCTATCTATCCCTCTATCCATCTATCTATCTATCTATCTACATATTCCTCTATCTATCTATCTATCTATCTATCTATCTATCTATCTATCTATCTATCTATCCCTCTATCTATCTATCCTTCTATCTATCCCTCTATCTATCTATCTATCTATCTATCTATCCCTCTATCTATCTATCCTTCTATCTATCCCAATATCTATCTATCTATCTATCCCTCTATCCATCTATCCCTCTATCCATCTATCTATCTATCTATCCCTCTATCTATCTATCCTTCTATCTATCCCTCTATCTATCCTTCTATCTATCCCTCTATCTGTCTATCTATCTATCTATCTATCTATCCCTCTATCTATCTATCTATCTATCTATCCCTCTATCTATCTATCCTTCTATCTATCCCTCTATCTGTCTATCTATCTATCTATCCCTCTATCCATCTATCTATCTATCTATCTATCTATCTATCTATCCCTCTATCTATCTATCTATCCTTCTATCTATCCCTCTATCTGTCTATGTATCTATCTATCCCTCTATCCATCTATCTATCTATCTATCTATCTATATATCCCTCTATCTATCTATCTATCCCTCTATCTATCCCTCTATCTATCCCTCTATTATCTATCTATCTATCTATCTATCCCTCTATCTATCTATCTATCTATCCCTCTATCTATCTATCTATCTATCCGTCTATCTATCTATCCCTCTATCTATCTATCCCTCTATCTGTCTTTCTATCTATCTATCCTTCTATCCATCTATCTATCTATCTATCTATCTATCTATCTATCTATCTATCTATCTATCTATCTATCTATCCCTCTATCTATCTATCTATCCCTCTATCCCTCTATCTATCTATCTATCTATCTATCCCTCTATCTATCTATCCCTCTATCTATCCCTCTATCTATCTATCTATCTATCTATCAAATCAAATCAAATCAAATAAGCTTTATTGGCAGGACCAAATACAAATTAGTTTTGCCAAAGCAGGTGTACATTACGGACTGGGGCTGTGGGGATGGTGGGTGGGGACTGTAGGAAGGATGGATGGGGCACATCCAGGGTGGGGACTGTGGGGGCACTTCTAGGATGGGGGCTATGGAAGTCCATGGCTTATGATGGGGCATATCCATGGTGGGGACTGTAGTAACGGTGGTTGGGGCATATCCAGGGTGGGGATTGGGGGGGCCACATCTGGGATGGGGGGCTATGGAAGTATCTATTATCTATCTATCTATCTATCTATCTATCTATCTATCTATCTATCTATCTATCTATGATTCTATCTATCTATCTATCTATCTATCTATCCATCTATCTATCTATGATTCTATCTATCTATCTATCTATCTATCTATCCCTCTATCTATCACTCTATCTATCTATCTATCTATCTATCTATCTATCCCTCTATCTATCTATCTATCTATGATTCTATCTATCAATCAAAAGTTACATTTTAATGTATACACCTTCACAAATTACTTTATTAGACACCCTTTAAATCCCCCATAGTCATTTGTTGAGGATAGTTATTTCAATTATTTACCTCATTTGCATTCTCCATTTTAATTGAACAGTAAGTGAGGTGCTGTTGTGATTGAAGCATAAGTGCTCGCACTGTTTAAATGTTTCAGAGATGCTTCATTAGGCGAGGGTTAGTTCTCAGCCATTTCATCTGTAAGTAAGGTGTTGTTGTTCACATTCAGAGGGGGCTGAAGTGTTCTGTTTTATAACATTTAATTGACTTCCAGTGTATTCCTGTGCAAACATCTGCTGCAATTTTTGCTCGTTGATTAATGACACATATAATAAGAGGCTTACATGGAAAAACATAAATATCCACCTATGTATATTAATCACAAGACTCCAGACTGTGAACCAATGAGACAAATATGTGCTATATGTTACATTATTAGATATATAGACGAATATATATATATATATATATATATATATATATATATATATATATATATATATATATATATATATACAGTGCAGACCAAACGTTTGCACACACCTTCTCATTCAAAGAGTTTTCTTTATTTTCATGTGGAATGAAATACTTAACAAAAAAGTGTGAAACAACTGAAAATATGTCTTATATTCTATTTTCTTTACAGTAGCCACCTTTTGCTTTGATTACTGCTTTGCACACTCTTGGCATTCTCTTGATGAGCTTCAAGAGGTAGTCACCGGAAATGGTTTTCCAACAGTCTTGAAGGAGTTCCCAGAGATGCTTAGCACTTGTTGGCCCATTTGCCTTCACTCTGCGGTCCAGCTCACCCCAAACCATCTCCATTGGGTTCAGGTCTGGTGACTGTGGAGGCCAGGTCATCTGGCGTAGCACCCCATCACTCTCCTTCTTAGTCACATAGCCCTTACACAGTCTGGAGGTGTGTTTGGGGTCATTGTCCTGTTGAAAGATAAATGATGATCCAACTAAACGCAAACCGGATGGAATAGCATGCCGCTGCAAGATGCTGTGGTAGCCATGCTGGTTCTGTATGCCTTCAATTTTGAATAAATCCCCAACAGTGTCACCAGCAAAGCACCCCCACACCATCACACCTCCTCCTCCATGCTTCACGGTGGGAACCAGCCATGTAGAGTCCATCCATTCACCTTTTCTGAAAAGACACGGTGGTTGGATCCAAAGATCTCAAAGTTGGACTCATCAGACCAAAGCACAGATTTCCACTGGTCTAATGTCCATTCCTCATGTTCTTTACCCAAACAAGTCTCTTCTGCTTGTTGCCTGTCCTTAGCAGTGGTTTCCTAGCAGCTATTTTACCATGAAGGCCTGCTGCACAAAATCTCCTCTTACCAGTTGTTCTAGAGATGAGGTGTGTCCAACATTTTGGTCTGTACTATATATATATATATATATGTATAAATATATATATACATATATATATATATATATATATATATATATATATATATATATATATATATATATATATATATATATACACTAGGAGGAAGGCCTGCGGAGACACCATCACATGTTTCTCAACGCTGGCAGGAAACTAGCCAGGTCTTTGACCGGGAAGGAACAACCACGGGAAGGGCAGTCTCCAGTTAAGGAGACCACCTATGCCAAACATGGTATCCATCCACAGACAGCCGTTTCGGGGTATTTGCCCCTCATCAGTGTGGAGTAGGAATCTGGCTAGTGGGAGCATTGCCTAGTAAAAGACTATGTAAGCAAGGATGGTTGACCTTAGGGAGATCAACATCCACCACTGCGGAGACACCATCACGTGTTTCTCAACGCTGGCAGGAAACTAGCCAGGTCTTTGACCGGGAAGGAACAACCACGGGAAGGGCAGTCTTAACTGGAGACTGCCCTTCCCGTGGTTGTTCCTTCCCGGTCAAAGACCTGGCTAGTTTCCTGCCAGCGTTGAGAAACATGTGATGGTGTCTCCGCAGGCCTTCTTGCTTTGAATATTTCCCAGGGTGCATTGCTCTAGAATCACTGCGTTGAGAAACACGTGATGGTGTCTCCGCAGTGGTGGATGTTGATCTCCCTAAGGTCAACCATCCTTGCTTACATAGTCTTTTACTAGGCAATGCTCCCACTAGCCAGATTCCTACTCCACACTGATGAGGGGAAAATACCCTGAAACGGCTGTCTGTGGATGGATACCATGTTTGGCATAGGTGGTCTCCTTAACTGGAGACTGCCCTTCCCGTGGTTGTTCCTTCCCGGTCAAAGACCTGGCTAGTTTCCTGCCAGCGTTGAGAAACATGTGATGGTGTCTCCGCAGGCCTTCTTGCTTTGAATATTTCCCAGGGTGCATTGCTCTAGAATCACTGCGTTGAGAAACACGTGATGGTGTCTCCGCAGTGGTGGATGTTGATCTCCCTAAGGTCAACCATCCTTGCTTACATATATATATACTAGAAGGTGGCCCGATTCTACGCATCGGGTATCCTAGAATTTACGTATTGTGTAGTTAATGTATGATTTTTGTTTTATATATATATATATATATATATATATATATATATATATATAGATGTTGTTGTGTGTAGTTACCAAGTGTTTGTGTAGGGCGCTGTACATGTTCTGGGTGTTGTCTGGGTGTGGCGGGGGGTAAGAGAGCGGTGTTGTATGTGTGTTGCGTGTGTTGCGTTGTTTGTAGAGCGCTGTGTGTCTGTAGCGTTGTGTGTGTGTGTGTTGCGCGGTTTGTGTGGGTGTGGTGTGTTTTGGGGGGAGGTATGTTTTGTGTAATATGTGTGTGTTGTGCGGTATGTGCGTATATTTATGTATGCCGCGGTGTTTGTGTGTTGGGTGTTGTGTGTGTGCAGCGTTGTCTGTGTGTGTGGGTGTCTGCGTACGGCGGTGTTTGTGGTTCCCAGTGTGTGTGTGGTGTGTTGTGTGTGTGTGTGTGTGTTGGGGGGAGGTGTGCACCTCTCATCGTGCTCCATCCCCCATGCTGCGCACCCCCCATGGTGCTCCATCCGCCATGCTGTGCACTCCCAAACGTGCTCCATCCGCCATGCTGCGCACTCCCAAACGTGCTCCATCCGCCATGCTGCGCACTCCCAAACGTGCTCCATCCGCCATGCTGCGCACTCCCAAACGTGCTCCATCCGCCATGCTGCTCACTCCCAAACATGCTCCATCCGCCATGCTGCGCACTCCCAAACGTGGTCCATCCGCCATGCTGCGCAGTCCCAAACGTGCTCCATCCGCCATGCTGCTCACTCCCAAACGTGCTCCATCCGCCATGCTGCGCACTCCCAAACGTGCTCCATCCGCCATGCTGCGCACTCCCAAACATGCTCCATCCGCCATGCTGCGCACTCCCAAACGTGGTCCATCCGCCATGCTGCGCAGTCCCAAACGTGCTCCATCCGCCATGCTGCGCACTCCCAAACGTGCTCCATCCCCCATGCTGCGCACTCCCCATCGGTCTCCATCCCCCATGCTGTGCACCCCCCATCGTGCTCCATCCCCCATGCTGCACCAGCATCAGCCTCTCTGCCCCCAGCATCAGCCTCTCTCCTCCCAGCATCAGCCTCTCTCCTCCCAGCATCAGCCTCTTTCCTCCCAGCATCAGCCTCTCTGTCCCCAGCATCAGCCTCTCTTCTCTCAGCCTCCCCCCTCCCAGCCTCCCTCCTCCCAGCCTCCCCCAGCATCAGCCTCTCTCCTCCCAGCCTCCCCCAGCATCAGCCTCCCCCAGCATCAGCCTCTCTCCTTCTAGCCTCCCCCAGCATCAGCCTCTCTACTCCCAGCCTCCCTCCTCCCAGCCTTCCCCAGGATCAGCCTCTCTCCTCCCAGCCTCCCTCTTCCCAGCCTTCCCCAGCATCAGCCTCCACCTCCCAGCCTCCCTCAGCATCAGCCTCCCCCAGCATCAGCCTCTCTCCTTCCAGCCTCCCCCAGCATCAGCCTCCCCCAGCATCAGCCTCTCTCCTTCCAGCCTACCCCAGCATCAGCCTCCCTCAGCATCAGCCTCTCAAGTCCCAGCCTCCCTCCTCCCAACCTCCACCAGCATCAGCCTCCCCCTCCCAGCCTCCCCCAGCATCAGCCTCCCTCAGCATCAGCCTCCGCCTCCCAGCCTCCCCCAGCATCAGCCTCTGCCTCCCAGCCTCCCCCAGCATCAGCCTCTCTCCTCCCAGCCTCCTCCAGCATCAGCCTCTCTCCTCCCAGCCTCCCCTAGCATCAGCCTCCCCCTCCCAGCCTCCCCCAGCATCAGCCTCTCTCCTTCCAGCCTCCCCCAGCATCAGCCTCCCCCAGCATCAGCCTCTCTCCTTTCAGCCTCCCCCAGCATCAGCCTCCCCCTCCCAGCCTCCCCCAGCATCAGCCTCCCCCAGCATCAGCCTCTCTCCTTCCAGCCTCCCCCAGCATCAGCCTCCCCCAGCATCAGCCTCTCTCATCCCAGCCACCCCCAGCATCAGCCTCCCCCAGCATCAGCCTCTCTCCTCCCAGCATCAGCCTCCCCCAGCATCAGCCTACACCCTCCCAGCCTCCCCCAACATCAGCCTCCCCCAGCATCAGCCTCTCTCCTTCCAGCCTCCCCCAGCATCAGCCTCTCTCATCCCAGCCACCCCCAGCATCATCCTCCCCCAGCATTAGCCTCTCTCCTCCCAGCCTCCCCCAGCATCAGCCTCCCCCAGCATCAGCCTACACCCTCCCAGCCTCCCCCAACATCAGCCTCCCCCCAGCATCAGCCTCCCCCTCCCAGCCTTCCCCAGGATCAGCCTCTCTCCTCCCAGCCTCCTCCAGCACGCCGTGCTCCTCTGCCGACACTCACAGATCCGATCGCATACACTCACACACACACCCACCCGATCGCATACACTCACACCCACCCGATGGCATACACTCACACCCACCCGATGGCATACACTCACACACACCCGATCGCATACACTCACACACACCCGATCGCATACACTCACACACACCCGATAGCATACACTCACACACACCCGATAGCATACACTCACACACACCCGATCGCATACACTCACACACACCCGATCGCATACACTCACACACACCCGATCGCATACACTCACCCACACATTGACGATATTGCACATACGCGCTCACACTCACAACATCCGGAGATACCACATGCTTCTGGCCATGTGATCCTCCGGCAGGTCCTGGAAGCTCACAGCACAGTATCGCGGCCAAGAAGCAATCGATATCTCCGGATGCTGTGAGTATGTGGATGCGATCTGATGTGTGTGTGTGAGGTGTGTGGGAGAGTGAGTGTGATCTGATGTGTGTGTGTGTGTGTGTGTCTGTTGTTATGTGTGTGCGTGTGGATGTTCCGCCGCTGCAGGACCTTGATGCGCTGGTAACTATGCTACCATGGTTACCAGCGCATCACGTCCCCCACTCGCACGGGAGCCCACACCAGCATACGGCGGCAAACCCCAGCAATGCGAGGGTTTGTGTCGGCTGGGTTGGCGGCATATGCTGGTGTGGGCTCCCGGGGGTACAGTACTCACCTGGGAGTCGTGTCTACTTGTCAGTTCGGGGGATGCGTGCGGGGGGCGGGTCCAGAGCGAGCGTGCATTGCGTGAGGGGGGCGGGGCGTGGCCGAGTTGCCAATACGTGCAGGGTGCCGGGGCGAGAGGCCAATCCGTGTGGGGGGCGGAGCCTGTGCGAGCGGCCGGCCAATCCGTGGGGGAGGGAGCCAGGGTGAGCGACCAATCCGTGCGGGGGGGCGGGGTCATGGCGAGGCCAGCGGCCAATCCGCTTTGTGTCACCGTAAGGACACAATTTTGGAGCAAGACAGACAGAGACAGACAGACAGACAGACAGACAGAATAAGGCAATTATATATATATATATATATATATATATATATATATATATATATATACAGTACAGACCAAAATGTTGGACACACCTTCTCATCTCTAGAACAACTGTTAAGAGGAGACTTTGGGCAGCAGGTCTTCATGGTACTGTATTGTGTATATATATATATATATATATATACATATATATGTTACACATCGTGGCTCTCTTGTTGCAAGGAATGAGGTGGTCCCCCATTCCTTGTCTGCCACGAGCCCTCCTGCTCGGCAGCGCCAAAGGTCTGGGAGACTGTGCAGTCTGCAGGAGTTGCCTCCTCAGAGATTCAGCAGAAGGGTGACACCTAGTGGTTCTCCCCTTGCAAGGAATGGAGCGGTCTCCCATCCCTTGCCTGCCACGAGCTCTCCTGCTCAGCATCACAGAGGCTCTGGGAGGTTGCGCAGTGTGCACAGAACAGATGCTCAGGGAAGCAGCAAGACTTCCCATGTCTCTGCACATTGTGAAACCGAGGATCCCGCCTTTATGACCCAGAGGCAGGAAGATGAGCATGTGCTCCACGTGACGTCTTCTGATTCGCTCACTGATATCACACGGCCCCATGACGAGGCTGGTGATGTGTTGAATCCTGACTGGCTGGGCCAGGACGTCACGAACCCTGATTGGCTCACACCCGTCTCGCGCCCGCCCTTGGGTGGAGCTACACCTCCTTAAAAGCTCCCCCTGCCATCATGGCGGTGCGCAACCGTCCTTCTATGTTTGGATGTCTGGCAGCGTGCTGCCACGCCACTGCTCAGGCATTACTGTCTTCTGTGGGCTTTGCCCTTGCTGCTTAGGCAGTACCTCGTTTGCAGGCCGTGTTCCTGCCCTGCTGCTCCGGCAGTATCCCCTTCAACAGGCCGTGTTCCTGTCCCAGGTGAGCTCCTCAAGCCTCCACCGGACTCACCTGGTTATTGAAAGCACACGTGCGTGGGCACCTCTGTGCTACCCTCGTGCCATATTCTCATGACTTCCACTGGCACACGTGCGTGGGCACCTCTGTGCTTCCCCGTGCAACAGGTACACCGAGCCGTGAGATCCCTGCCATACAACCCTCACGGGTTAGGGCAGATCGGTGTACATAGATCGTCTGTGACATTCCAGACGATCGCTAGCAGCAACCCGCTCACTCTTCACCCACCATAGCGGCGGTCCCTTACACCGCACAGTGGACCTTGACCGGCGGAAGCTGTCCATTTCCCATCTTGGCACGCTTCCCCGGGTCCCCCTCGTAACATTATATATATATATATAAAATGTGTATATAATGTATATATATATATAGATATATATATATATATATATATATATATATATATATATATATATATATATATATATACACCATATATACATACATGGATATATGGTATAAATAAATATATATATATATATATATATATATATATATATATATATATTACAGTTAGGTCCAGAAATATTTGAACAGTGACACAAGTTTTGAAAAAATCCATCAGAGAGATAGCAGACATGCTTGGAGTAGCAAAATCAACAGTCGGGTACATTCTGAGAAAACAGGAATTGACTGGTGAGCTTGGGAACTCAAAAAGGCCTGGGCGTCCACGGATGACAACAGTGGTGGATGATCGCCGCATACTTTCTTTGGTGAAGAAGAACCCGTTCACAACATCAACTGAAGTCCAGAACACTCTCAGTGAAGTAGGTGTATCTGTCTCTAAGTCAACAGTAAAGAGAAGACTCCATGAAAGTAAATACAAAGGGTTCACATCTAGATGCAAACCATTCATCAATTCCAAAAATAGACAGGCCAGAGTTAAATTTGCTGAAAAACACCTCATGAAGCCAGCTCAGTTCTGGAAAAGTATTCTATGGACAGATGAGACCAAGATCAACCTGTACCAGAATGATGGGAAGAAAAAAGTTTGGAGAAGAAAGGGAACGGCACATGATCCAAGGCACACCACATCCTCTGTAAAACATGGTGGAGGCAACGTGATCGCATGGGCATGCATGGCTTTCAATGGCACTGGGTCACTTGTGTTTATTGATGACATAACAGCAGACAAGAGTGGCCGGATGAATTCTGAAGTGTACCGGGATATACTTTCAGCCCAGATTCAGCCAAATGCCGCAAAGTTGATCGGACGGCACTTCATAGTACAGATGGACAATGACCCCAAGCATACAGCCAAAGCTACCCAGGAGTTCATGAGTGCAAAAAAGTGGAACATTCTGCAATGGCCAAGTCAATCACCAGATCTTAACCCAATTGAGCATGCATTTCACTTGCTCAAATCCAGACTTAAGACGGAAAGACCCACAAACAAGCAAGACCTGAAGGCTGCGGCTGTAAAGGCCTGGCAAAGCATTAAGAAGGAGGAAACCCAGCGTTTGGTGATGTCCATGGGTTCCAGACTTAAGGCAGTGATTGCCTCCAAAGGATTCGCAACAAAATATTGAAAATAAAAATATTTTGTTTGGGTTTGGTTTATTTGTCCAATTACTTTTGACCTCCTAAAATGTGGAGTGTTTGTAAAGAAATGTGACAATTCCTACAATTTCTATCAGATATTTTTGTTCAAACCTTCAAATTAAACGTTACAATCTGCACTTGAATTCTGTTGTAGAGATTTCATTTCAAATCCAATGTGGTTGCATGCAGAGCCCAACTCGCGAAAATTGTGTCACTGTCCAAATATTTCTGGACCTAACTGTATATATATATATATGTACACATTTAGCACAGACCCCTGAATAAGTCATTTACTGATGATACCATTATCTTTAAGTTAATTGAGGATAAAATTTAAATGGTCAACGTCCGACGAAATCCTTGCAGTACATCCATTGCTGTAAAAAAGGAGCATTAAAGAGGTTGTCCACTACTTTTACATTGGTAGCCTATCTTTAAGGCCCCCTTCACACGTCCGTGAAAAACACGCACGTGTGTTACGGGCCGTTTTTCGGGTCCGTGTCCCGTTTTTGTGTCCGTTTTTATGGTCCGTGTGGCACCTGTGTGAATTGCGTATGCTAGCCGTGTTTGTGTGCAGAACGTCCGTGTGTGCGTGTGGAATTAACGTGTATGTGTACGTGTAATGTCCGTGTGTAATGTCCGTGTGTGTGATGCACAATGTCGTTTATAAATGTCGGCTGACAGCAGACAGAGTTGCGCGATGAGAATGAACTCGGGTGAACTTCACCCGACTTCATCCTCATACCGCGGCTCTGTCTGTGTCGAGTACTGATTAGCGGTCACCTGTGAAGGATTCACCGGTGACCGCTAATCCCCCGATTGACTGAAGTTTCCCCCCCTCTCTCATACTTACCGTTCCCCGATCTCCGGCGCAGCGCTGCACGGCATTCACACTGCTGCGGCGGCTTTTACTATTTTGAAAAAGCCGGCCGCCCATTAAACAATCTCGTATTCCCTGCTTTCCCCGCCCACCGGCGCCTATGATTGGTTACAGTGAGACACGCCCCCACGCTGAGTGACAGGTGTCACACTGCACCCAATCACAGCAGCCGGTGGGCGTGTCTATACTGTGCAGTAAAATAAATAAATAAATAATTAAAAAAAAACGGCGTGCGGTTCCCCCCAATTTTAATGCCAGCCAGATAAAGCCATACAGCTGAAGGCTGGTATTCTCAGGATGGGGAGCTCCACGTTATGGGGAGCCCCCCACCCTAACAATATCAGTCAGCAGCCGCCCAGAATTGCCGCATACATTATATGCGACAGTTCTGGGGCTGTACCCGGCTCTTCCCGATTTGCCCTGGTGCCGTTGGCAAATCGGGGTAATAAGGAGTTATTGGCAGCCCATAGCTGCCAATAAGTCCTAGATTAATCATGTCAGGCGTCTATGAGACACCTTCCATGATTAATCTGTAAGTTACAGTAAAAAAACACACACACCCGAAAAAATCCTTTATTTGAAATAAAAAACACACACAAATTCCCTCATTACCAATTTATTAACCCCGACAAACCCCCCATGTCCGGCGTACTCCACGGACCTCCAGCGTCGCGTCCAGCTCTGCTGCATGGAGGTGACAGGAGCAGCAGAAGACACCGCCGCTCCGGTCACCTCCACACAGCAAATGAGGTGAGTAGCGCGATCAGCTGCTGTCAGTCAGGTAACTCGCGGCCACCGCTGGATCCAGCGGTGGCCGCGGGTAACCTCAGTGACAGCAGCTGATCGCGCTACTCATCTCATTAGCTGCGTGGAGGTGACCGGAGCGGCGGTGTCTTCTGCTGCTCCTGTCACCTCCATGCAGCAGAGCTGGACGCGACGCTGGAGGTCCGTGGAGTACGCCGGACATGGAGGGTTTGTCGGGGTTAATAAATTGGTAATGAGGGAATTTGTGTGTGTTTTTTATTTCAAATAAAGGATTTTTTCGGGTGTGTGTGTTTTTTTACTGTAACTTACAGATTAATCATGGAAGGTGTCTCATAGACGCCTGACATGATTAATCTAGGACTTATTGGCAGCTATGGGCTGCCAATAACTCCTTATTACCCCGATTTGCCAACGGCACCAGGGCAAATCGGGAAGAGCCGGGTACAGCCCCAGAACTGTCGCATATAATGTATGCGGCAATTCTAGGCGGCTGCTGACTGATATTGTTAGGGTGGGGGGCTCCCCATAACGTGGAGCTCCCCATCCTGAGAATACCAGCCTTCAGCCGTATGGCTTTATCTGGCTGGCATTAAAATTGGGGGGAACCGCACGCCGTTTTTTTTAATTATTTATTTATTTATTTTACTGCACAGTATAGACACGCCCACCGGCTGCTGTGATTGGGTGCAGTGTGACACCTGTCACTCAGCGTGGGGGCGTGTCTCACTGTAACCAATCATAGGCGCCGGTGGGCGGGGAAAGCAGGGAATACGAGATTGTTTAATGGGCGGCCGGCTTTTTCAAAATAGTAAAAGCCGCCGCAGCAGTGTGAATGCCGTGCAGCGCTGCGCCGGAGATCGGGGAACGGTAAGTATGAGAGAGGGGGGGAAACTGACCGACAGACTGTGAGAGAGGGACAGACAGACAGAGAGACCGACAGAGAGACTGACCGACGGACTCAGGGAGATTGACCGACATACACAGAAATAGAAAGAATAGCCGACATCACTAGAAATAAAAACACCAAACGGACACGGACTATAGGTATATGCATACGTGTTTACTAACGTGTGTGCACATACCCATAGACTTTCATTGTGTCCACGTGTGCGTGCTCCGTGCAGATAACGGACATGCATCCGTGCCAAACGCAAACACATACGGATCACGGACACGCACACACGGACATAATGAAATAACGGACGTGTGACCACAATCATAGATTAACATTGGTGCACGTTTGGCCGTGTCTCCGGTATATACGGAAACGGACCAAACACGCACGTGTATCACGGACGTGTGAAGGGGGCCTTAGATAGGTCATCAATGTCTGATCGGCTAAGGTCCGACAACCAGCACCCGTGCCAATCAGCTGTTCTCGGTACAATGGGTGGTAGTAGGTGGCCGGAAATGTTCAGTTCCGGGGCTCTGTCTTCTGATAGCGGCCACGGCTGGTACTGTACATCTGCCTCCTATTGATCAAAATAGGAGGCGGATGTGCAGTACCCGGCTGAGGCCACTATCAGAAGATGGTTAAGCTTTGGAACTGAGAAATTCTGGCCTCCGCTGGCGTCGGGAAGAGCTGATCAATGGGGGTGCCTGGTGATGGACTCCGGCCTATCAAACATTGATGACTTAAGGCCGCCGACAATTTATCTGACGATATGTCGTTGGGGTCACGGTTTCGTTATGCACTTCCGTCATCGTTAGCGACGTCGACACCTACGAGCGACTCCGAACGATCACAAATAGGGTGAAAATCGTTGATCGTTGACACGTCGTTCAGTTATAAAATATTGTTCAATGTTTGGAATGCAGCAGACATATTGCTACGTTTGACACCCTGCCAATGACCAACAACATCCACACGACCGCCTTGGTCAAACAATATATCGCTGAACAATGTAGCGTCGTTTGTGAGATGGGTATGTGTGACCACTACAAAATGACCTATGAGCGATCTCGGCAAATCGTAACAACGATCTGGGCGTCTCACATCGCTAACGAGATCGCTAGCGATATCGTTGTGTGTAAAGCAGCCTTTATCCTAAGGATGGGTCATCAATGTAAAAGTAGTGGACAACCCCTGTAATCAAGAAGCTTCCTCTGCTTTTCGTCACCGGATGACAGGTTTTTGCTAACTTTGTTCCATGGTTATTCCTCCCAGCACAATGAGTTCAGATTTGGGGCAGTTTTCGATGGCCGTTTGCTGCTTTAAGAGAACTTAATGTAAATGAAAGCTAAGCTATAAATTCCTGTTTAGTATGAGACAAACTGTGACTGTCGGCACTTACAGGATGATTGGCTTGTTGAATGGAGAACAATAACCCTAATTGGAATGGATTATTTGGCGTTTTGAAACATCTGTTTTCCTTCCTTGAAAGAAAGTAGCAATATCTGGAGCATATTTATATATCTCGTCTACTATGTTCCTAAAACTAAAATAATCATGAAACTAAAATATTCCAGACTTTGTTGGCTGCGGTTTTGGGACCGGGTAGTGATTGACATGGGATACTTCCCTTATTATAACATACCGGTACTATCCTTGTTTTTGTTATTGGAGAACAATGTCTGATCACTTGCTTTTTTCAGAAATCATGCAATTTACATTGATAAACATGTGAAGGTTTTTTGTACGGGGCGCACCATTCCACTAGAACAGGGTTTTACAAAAGTCCTAAAGTTTATCAACATAAAACCTTTATTTTGCCCAAAATGTGATGATGATGATGATAATTAGAGAACAGCAATGACTGTAGCACAGAGAAAGATTCTAAGTAAATTTTCAGCAGGTAACAACAGTCACCGATCAGTAGGACGTGTACCGGCTGTGAATGACATCAGCACATCTGCAGCCACAGAACATCACTAGTCTCCACACTGCTCTGGTGGGATTTTGGTCCTCTCTTCTTCCAGTCTCTCCCACAGTTCTTGGCCATAACTTTGTCACCAAGGATTTTCCAGAGGTTTTCTATTGGGTTTAGATTAGGACTAGATCAGGCGGCTATTTCCTTGTTTCAATGTTTTCCGTTTCAAGGACCTGCTTTCCCCATTTTGCTGTGTGACAGGGGGCATTGTCCTACATGAAAATTGCTGGCTGATGATGAACGCAAGTAAGGAACCACATGTTGTTGGAGAAGATTCTGATCCACGCTTGCATTCACTTTGCCATTTCGCTATATGAGAGAACCAACTCCTGCTGCAGAACATTCCCCAAACCATGACACTTCTTCCACCACCTTTCACTGTTTTTTTTCACACACTTTTGGGTTCAGTCTTTCCCCAGATTGTCGATGAACATAATGATTCCCATCAGACTCAAATAAATTAAACTTGCTTTCATCACTAAAATGAACTGTGGTCCATTTCTCCAATGTCCACACAACATGCTCCTCACCAAAGGTGAGTGTAGCCTTTTGATTCTTTCTGCTAATGAGAAGAAGTGTGGTCACTGCAGAGTGGACTTTCAGTCAAAATACTGTTAAACATCATGACACTGTATGATGAGACAGATCCTTACCCTGTTCAGTGCTGAACTGCCGAGCAATTCCAGCTGCAGTGTTGAAACAATTACCCATGGAGATTATCCCCAATTATCTTATCCTCTCTTGCAATTGACTTTCAAGGGTGACCAGCCTTCATGGGGGACTTGAAAGTGTTTGTGATGTTGTAAAGATGCCATATTCTCAAAATCACACATTTGAGATGACCAGTTTCTCTTGCTATGGCTGATAGGGTCACCCCCTTGGCCTTTATCTGGTCCTATGCGATGATATCCTAACATGAGTAAACTAGCAGTTTTTAAATTTTATTTCATAAATTGAATTTATTTTAAAGCACGTAATAAAAATTTATTTGAGATAAATGTTAAAGAACACGGATAATAATTAGAGAACACTTTCAGATACCTGGACGTTATTGGTGTTAATCTGGCACCGGTGCTATTTTCCTTCATTATCTGACAAACCCTATGTAACTGGCTTAGGCTGCTAAACTTTCCAGTTTGCACTGACTTTGCCGTTCCAAACTGACTGAAACCCTCCGGCAGCAGGTTTTCCAGATGAAGGGCAAAGGGGTGACCCTATCGGCCATAGCAAGAAAAGTTTGCTGTTCCAAGTCTGTGATTTTGAGAATATTGCATCTTTTCAATATCACAAACTCTTTCAAGTCCCCAAAGAAGGCTGGTCGCCCTTGTAAGACAAATGCAAGAGAGGATAGGCCAATGCGGAGAATCTGCATGTGTAATCGTTTTAACTGCAGTAACCAAACCTCTCATTAGCAAAAAGAATCAAAAGACTAGACTCACCTTTGGTGAGCAGTATGGTGTGTGGACAGAGGAGAAGTGTCCACAGTTTATTCTAGTGATGAAATCAAGTTTAATTTACCTGCGTCTAATGGAAAACATTATGTTCATTGACAAAGTTGGGAAAGACTGAACCCAAAGTGTGTTAAGAAGTCAGGGAAAGGTGGTGGAGGAAGTGTCATGGTTTGGGGAATGTTTTCTGCAGCAGGAGTTGGACCTCTCATACGGGACCTCTCATACAGCTAGATGGCAGAGTGAATGCAAGTGTGGATCAGAACCTTCTTCACAACACATGGTTCCTTACTTGCATTCATCACTCACTCAGTCAGCAATTTTCATGCAGGACAATGCCCCCTGTCACACAGCAAAATGGGTAAATCAGCTCCTTGGAACAGAAAACAGTGGAACAATGAAATGGCCGCCCAGAGTCCTGATCTTAGCCAAATAGAAAACCTCTGGAAAATCCTTGGTGACAAAGTTATGACCAAGAGCTGTGGGAGAAACTGGAAGAAGAGTGGACCAAAATCCCACCAGAGCAGTGTTAGAAACTAATGATGTCCTGTGGCTGCAGATGTGCTAACATCATTCACAGCAATGGCCGGTTCACATCCTACTGATTGTTGACTGTTACCTTCAGAAAATGTACTTCTTTCTTTCTCTGTGCTACAGTCATTGCTGTTCTTTAATTATGATCATCATGTTTTGGGCAAAATAATGTTTTTTTAGTGTTAAAGTTTGGATGTTTTGTAAAATCATGTTCTAGTGGCATGGTGTGCCCCTTACAAAAAAATCTCCAAATGTTGATCAATGTGGATTACATTATTTCGGAAAAAAGCAAGTGATCAGACATTGTTCTCTATTTTTGATCTCCAGTGTACAGTAGTCATACATTACTGAGCCTAGGAGGATGGATACTCTTATTTTTACTTCGTACATCTATGATGCTCTAATGTGCACACTTTGGGAATAGACATGTCTGAGCTTAGAGGAAGGATACATTGACGATTTGTTCTGGCATATTGTAATCACAAGTAACGATCCATTGAGGATTACTGCCATATTTAAGTATTGCATAGCTACAATGAATTTTCTTGAGTCGACTTCCCCTTTACACAAATGCAAAGTCAAAATGACTTAATTAACGGGCCATATTTCTGAGGTCAGCAGAAAATTAGCCCGGAGGGTAAAACTTGTATCATGAAGAGGATGGGAATGAAGATGGCAGATGTTCTGAAATATGTTTGCAATGAAGCAGATGTTGTCAATCCACGCCGTAATTTTGCATTGTTTTGTAGACTTTTTTATGGCTTAAAAAATCCCTGGTCTTTTAGATATCAATGATACAAGGATCACAGAGAATTTATTTGCACAGAGTGTAATGCACAAGTATTGAATAAGGTATTATAAGGCCGATGCGTAATGTTCTGCAAGAAAAGGGTGAATCATCAGTGTATCAAAAATTCATAACGACTCGAACAATAAATCATGGACACATTTAATATTAATGAAGCTTTTAAAATTCTCTGTTAGTTTTTCCTGTATAGAATGTGTATGTACGGCTTTCTGTGTCTTTCGGCTTTATGTAACCAATAGAGTCAAGGTTAAGTATTTAGCTACGTTATCTGACTTTTAAAATAATGAAATTATCTCAATGGATTACGGCCAAAATTAATTCGTATTGTGATGCTGAAACATCCCTTTCGCCCCTGGGGTTGAGAAGGGCATCGGCATAGACGTACATTTGGCAGAAAGGCACCCAGACGTTGACCCTCGATATAAATGTGGAGGTATATATTGATTGATTCATCAACTGAAACAATTCTAAAGAGAAGAGTTAAAGGGTTCATTTTAGGGATGATCGAACACCTCAAATATTCGGCTTTGCGAATATCCGACGAATAGGTCGCCGCTATGCGAATATTCGATGCGCAAAGTAAGTCTATGGGAAGCCCGAATAGTTCCGAATAGTTATTATTTCGATTTCCCATAGACTTACATTGCTCATCGAATATTCGCGACTAGTTGAATAGCGGGACCTATTTGGAAAATATTCACGAAGACAAATATTTGAGGTATTTGATCATCCCTAGTTCATTTCTTAAACTATCCTTTATAGATAAAGGATTATTTTCTAATCATCAATGGGATATTCGACCAATTTTATTTCTATGGCGGTCCCATAGCAGAGGGTGGACATGCTCGTCTCTACTCCACTCCACTCAGGACAGGTCTCCTCAAAGCCAAAGTTTCCAAGATCTGGTCCTACAATATCCCAGTAGTCCAACCCTCAGTGATTGATATAATATTCCCTATACTATGAACTAAGGATACAGGGACGTAACTATAATTAATGCAGGGGTTGCAATTGCCCTGGGGCCTAGGGGGCCTAAATAGACATTTTGGTCATTATTATTAAAGATCTGTTATAGCTAAATGCCCTGTTGGAGGTTTTTGTCACGGGTGTGTCACAGGTGGTGTCCGACAATAGAAGGTCACAGCGTTTGACTGCTCAAAATGCTCCCTGACATTCTATTGTTCCTGCTGTCAGTATTCAATATACTAGGTATCTCCTCTGCTGCTCTGCTGGGTTTTCATCCTTTTCCCCTTAGGACCCAGCAGAGCTCCTCTTCCCTTCAGCTGCTAAACATCTGTATTTCACCTTGGGTTTAAATACTCTCATGTTTCCTGGACTTGTGCTGGCGATATTCAATTAATTCAAGCTCTGGATGCAAGCAGACGGCTTGCACTCATCTGTAGGATCATTGAGGTTCTTTGCTGAACCTCTTCCTGAGGCATCTGGAGATAAGTTGTGTCTTCTTTAATGTATAGTGGGGTTGATGATGAGCTCATCCCATTTGCTCTCTATCTAGGGCCTGGCTCAGGGGTCAGGTATTCGGCTCAGTGCATAGGTGTGGAACCTATTTAAGGTGGTGAGGGACCCCATGGCCCAGTAGTATATTTGGTCTGAGGTCATCAAGGTTTTCCCTTCACTTCTCTCTCACCGTTCGATTGCTACGTCCCCGTACCAATGGCCTTTAGGATACATCATCAAAGTCTGATCGGCAAGGGTTCAACATCCCGCATCCCTACCAATCAGCAGTTTTCTGTGCTGGCGGCAGCAACAAGAAATGCTTACCTCCGGTATTGCCCCGTCAACTGATAGCAGCTGTGGCTGGGACTGCACATCTGCTGCTAACAGTTGACGTGGCAGCTCCGGAAATGAGAATTTGTCTACTTTCACATTGCGCTATGACTTACGTTCAGTGGTCCCAGCTCCTCCCCACTCCGAAAAACGTGTTTCAGACGCATGTGCTGACAGGGCCATTGACTATAATGTAGCAGACACCATTAGCGTGTGCTCTGCCTTGCACCATTTTTGCACGTACATGTTTTCTGCAGGCGGACACCCGAACGTAGTATATAACCTATAAGTAGCCTCTAAATAGATGATATTATATGTCCCTGAAGAATTCTAATAGCCTACATATAACAATTCAGCTTCACAAAAACTTTATATCCATAGAAAATGTATTAATTGTTATACAAAATGTAAACAATAATTTAAAATACTTTATACATAAGCTACACCTCTACAGATATGAGGGGAATAGGTCACACTAATAAGAGTAGCTATATGGGATTGTAGACAATCAATTACACATTAGCATGTAGGCTAATATAGTAAACCTGCACAGCATATAGATGCATAGTACACTAGAGGTACAAGCAAGTCTATAATGTGATAAACAATGAATGGGTAATCCCGTTATCTAATTTAAAGTACCAATATAATGATAATGTATTCTATGGTTTATAAACCAGCAGCAAAGTACTAGACTGTATCCTATAAGTATGCTATGCCGGCCGATAAGTATATATCAATAATTACCAGAAGCCATATATGCATCAATAGCTACAAGCTAGACAGCCACTCTCACCTCGACGCGCGTTTCACCGCTTCCAGTTTCATCAGGAGACATAATGAAAGTCTAGCATGTGCCCCTATATAGGTTGTGCAATCCGTTTCAGCTGTCAGCTGTGTGCTGGTACTGGGCGCACTGAGCATCATGATGTGCATCCAGTGGGTGAGTCGTGTATTGAGTGCGTCATCAGTCACATGACCGCGAGTCACGCGGTCTGTGATCATGTGATGCAGAGTAGTCATGGAGACCTGATCCTGTGCCATGCCTCCATACCATTCACTCTTTTGGAGCGTCACCCACGGGAAATGCACAGTGCATGGTCTCTACGTTCGGGTGTTCGCCTGCAGAAAACGTATATGTGCAAAAATGGTGCAAGACAGAGCACATGCTAACGGAGTCTGCTCCATTATAGTCAATGGCCCTGTCGGCGCATGCGTCCAAAACACGTTTTGCGGAGTTGGGGAGGGGCGGTTCGGAAGGATGCCCCGACAGGACCACTGAAAGTAAATCAAAGCGCAATGTGAAAGTAGACAAATTCTCAGTTCCGGAGCTGCCATGTCAACTGTTAGCGGTAGATGTGCAGTCCTCAGCCACAGCTGCTATCAGTAAGGTAAGTAAAAGCGCAATGTGAAAGGGGCCTTTTTGACTGCGTCTTGCTCCTGCCGGCACTAACAACAGCTGACTGGCGGGGAATCAGGATGTCGGACCCCAGATAATCAGACATTGATGACGTATCCTAAGGAAAGGTAGTGGATAACCTCTTTATTTTACTGTAGGCCAATTCCACTTACACATAAGTGATAATATGGAGATATTTGGATTTGCCCTTTAAACCTTTCCACTATGAGTCCTTTATGGAGGCACCTGAGTCATTTATATCCATCTTCAAAACTTTTGCCTAAAGATTATTACAGTTTTAATTTCATTTGAGGTGACTTTGTCTTTCAGTACATTGCCAATTTATTCAATGAGAGCACTTATTCAACGATCTAATCACCAGGTAGTTGGCATTCTTACTCTGAATCAAGAAGAATGATTAGTTATGTTTGGTGAATCAACCCGGCATCAAATTTCTTCCATCTCAATCATTCTCTATTCTTAAGTGTTTAACAAAAAAAAATATTTGAAATAAGCTTACGGTCAAAACTTTGAGTCAACATTAAGGGGTACTTTGCACGCTGCGACATGGCTACAGCGATATCGTCGGGGTCAAATCGAAAGTGACGCACATCCGGTGCCGGTAACGACGTCGCAACGTGTAAAGCCTAGATGCGCCGATAAACGATCGCAAAAGCGTTGAAAATCGGTGATCTGTGTAGTGTCGGTCATTTTCATAATGTCGCACCAATAGGAGATACGATGTTATTCCTCGTTCCTGCGGCAGCACACATCGCTGTGTGTGAAGCCGCAGGAGCGAGGAACATCTCCTTACCTGCGTCCACCGGCAATGAGGAAGGAAGGAGGTGGGCGGGATGTTTACGTCCCGCTCATCTCCGCCCCTCCGCTTCTATTGGCCGCCTGCCGTGTGACGTTGCTGTGACGCCGCACGACCCGCCCCCTTAGAAAGGAGGCGGGTCGCCGGCCAGAGCGACGTCGCAGGGTAGGTAAGTGCGTGTAAAGCTGCCGTAGCGATAATGTTCGCTACGGCAGCTATCACAAGATATCGCATGTGCGACGGGGGCGGGGACTATCACGCTCGGCATCGCTAGCCGATGCTAGCGATGTCACAACGTGCAAAGTACCCCTAACATGTTCATATTTGATCTTTTGTACACTTATCTACTTTTTTCTCCAACTTGAAATCTTCAACCGTCAATTCTACCCCATATATAGATATATTACACCCTAAAAAATTGGTAGTATCACCAGGTCTTGTAAACAATTTTTTTTTTTCAGACGGAAGGCTTGATATATATCAAATTCCCCCAAAAATTATTATACTCTGGAGAATTCTATTTTTTAATGAAATTGATGTGAATTAAAGTTTTGGGGAATTGTAAATTTGATTCAACATGAAATGATCAACTCATCTCCAACCCAAAGATGGTATAGTTGGAGGAAATCTGGAACTGTAGTGCATTTGTGACGCCCTGGGCAAGCCAGGGGTCACAGGTCACAACACCACACACACCCCACATTCTCTGCAGGAACACCAAGGTCAGAACACAAATCCTTGTTGCCCTCCTCCAGGGGCTGATGTTCACACCAGGGGGTGGGCCAGGCGGTTGGCTCCGCCCACCGAGGAGTTTACAGCCCTGGAGGCGGGAAAACCAGGCAGATGAGTTAGAGAGGAGTTTGAGATTAGTTGGAGAGTAGAAGTGAAGTGACAGTGGAGCTAGTGACAGGAGCCCCGGCGGGCCGACCTGTAGCCGGAGCCCGTAGCAAGCCGAAGGCACAACCGCGGAAAGCCCCTGTGCCCATCCCCCACACCTCGGCTGAGGTTGCGCCGGGTTGCCGCTGCAAGGCGGCGTCCAAGGCCAAGAAGCCGCGGGACCTGCCGCCCAGATCCCTAACAGTGGGCAGCATCCAAAATGTCCCACGGGGCCCGACCCGTGCGCCGGAGCTCGCAGCAGCGCCGTACTGGGACAGGGAGCCGGTACCATTGGGCCTGGAGATTGAAGAGAGGGAAAGGAAGAAGGCGGAGTTGGTGGCCTGTGCAATCCGGGAAAAAGAGAACCTCCATCAGGCAACTTTCCGTGTCCGGGGCCCGTTGTATGAAGGGCAGGTGAGGCGGTTTGATGTCCGCCGGGGCTATGGATTTATTTATGAACCGGGCCTGGAGGCCGAAGTGTTTATAGCCCGGCGGGATGTGAATGCTCACCTGCCAGAGGAGCACCCTGGTCGGAACTTGATGCCGGGCGACTTGGTCCAGTACACCCGGCACTGTGGGGAGAGGGGGTGGTTCGCGCTGGATGCCAAGTTAAGGGGCAGCCAAGAGTCCCGTGTGAGCGCCGAGCCCCCTCCCTCAGGTGATGCTGAGGACTCCGAGTGATGGCAGCGGAGCACCGTTGCACCGTTCCCGTTGGGACCAAGAAGTCTGTGTGTGTTTTGAAAGTTTTGAAAAAGTTTGCAAATGAAAGTTGAAAGATGATAAGTGAAATGGAACTGAGGATTTACCTGATTCAACCGTGATTTGGAAAACCGGTCGTTGCCGGCATTGTTGTCCCCGTGGGGACCATCCACAAAAAGTTGCATAGAGAACTTTCTATGGACAAGCCCGTGAACTTGCAGGGCAACCACAAACATTAAGTGGCATGTAAATAAAAAAATGTTTCCGTTGCAGCACCGTTACCACCTCCGGAGAGGCAGGTTGGAGGGAGGGCCCGCAGTAGAGCAGGCTGCGGCCCACCCACCACAGGAACCGGTGGCTACCCTCTGGAGGGGAAGGACAGATCCCGCTCGGGTAACTTGGTTCAGGACTGGGGTCAAGGGGTGCTGCCTGTTTCTTAGGGGCAGCATCAGGGCCAGGTTACTTGGGTGGGAGAGAGCGGCAGCCGCAACCGTTTGTTACCGTAACGTTTAAACAAAGTGCCTCCCGTTGTGGGATGAGGTTTTTCTACTTGTACTGTGTTACCGTTTTTTATATTTCAGAAAAAAAAAAGGAAAATAAAACCGGTGTTGAACGGGCAGCCCGAGGACGGCCTGCGTTTTGCTAAGGGGAAATGTGACGCCCTGGGCAAGCCAGGGGTCACAGGTCACAACACCACACACACCCCACATTCCCTGCAGGAACACCAAGGTCAGAACACAAATCCTTGTAGCCCTCCTCCAGGGGCTGATGTTCACACCAGGGGGTGGGCCAGGCGGTGGGCTCCGCCCACCGAGGAGTTCACAGCCCTGGAGGCGGGAAAACCAGGCAGATGAGTTAGAGAGGAGTTTGAGATTAGTTGGAGAGTAGAAGTGAAGTGACAGTGGAGCTAGTGAAAGGAGTGGAAGTGAGAGAAGAAAAGTGACAGTTTGAAAGCCTGAAGTTGGTCCGGGTGTGTGCCCCAGACTGAGACAGCAAGGTTGACAGACGGCGGTGACCGTCTGCAGGAGAGGCTGCTTGGAGGTTGCCGAAAGGCCCGTGGACGGGTGGTGGCCCGGCGGTACCAGAGCGGTATACGAAGAGAAGCCAGCACCATTGGCAGGGGCCTTTCGGATCCCGGCAAGGCTAGGAGTCGCCGTGAATTTGCCAAATCCGTCAGTGAAGGGGACCTCTGGGTCTCCCAACAACCAAGTCCCGATTGAAGGCAACAGTCCGACCGTTAGAGAGAGACACCGCCACCGCCAGGGCACCAGTTTCTCAGGGCCAGCACCTACGGGCAAGAGAGGGGCTCCTCCGGCTCATATCCAAGCTGGGGAGCGGGTTACCGGTGGGAATCCATCGCTACCAAAGAACCGTACTTAGGTGCAGGGAAGTGACCGTCACCGCTAACTGTAGGGAACATCAGCACCGTAGCCGTCCGAGGGACCCGTCCAACCAGCCGTTTGTTTACCGTGAACTATGTCATCATCCTTGGGCTGAGTGAGTACCTCCGTGCCGTGCAGCACAGCGCTGCCCCTGCGTCCCTGCACCTCCACAGGCCCCATAACCCGCCTGTCCACCATCCTGACCTCCCCATCATCGGGCCCCGGGACTACCAAAACCCCTACCCACGGAGGGGCAAACCAACATCTAGCTGCTACATATCACCACTCCCGGGATCCCCAGACAGAGCAGCGGTGGTGTCCACACAATCACCACAACCGTGGGTGGCGTCACGGACATTAATCAAATCCCCCACCAACAAATCAATTCCCCTTTCACTCACGGGCGAGGAGCGCCGCTCGAGTCCCCGGGATCCGGCCCATCGCTCGAGCCACCGAGCAGCAGCCGTAGCCGCAGAGCAGCGGCAGCCGGACCCGAGCAGTGGGAGAGTGCAGTGTCCCCTCCTCCGCCCGCGACACATTCACTAAGGATCCAGCTTCCAAGAAATAGTCCATAACTTCTACTTCTCTTTATTCCATTTGATAGACCTTCTATCCGGTCAACCAATACCCAGCTCTGCACTGATGAAGGGCAAAACGCTTAAACAGTTCTCTGCAGATGGTTGTAGTTCTCTTTCAAAGAAGGCTTCTTGGCCTAAACATTCTTACTGATGTTCCATGACTTCTCAAATGGTTAAAAATTGACTATTTGAGATGGTAGTTTTTCTGGAAATCTAGATCTGTAGTGCATTCACTTAAGGCCCCATTACACGCAACGACATCGCTAACGAGATATAGTTGGGGTCACGGAATTTGTGACTCACATCTGGCCTCGTTAGCGACATCGTTGCGTGTGACACCTACGAGCGACCACTAATGATCAAAAATACTCACCTAATCGTTGATCGTTGACAGGTCGTTCATTTCCCAAATATCGATGCTGGTGCTGGGCGCAGGTTGTTCGTCGTTCCTGAGGCAGCACACATCGCTACGTGTGACACCCCAGGAACGATGAACAACAACGTACCTGCGTCCTGCTGGCAACGAGGTAAGCGTGTCGTTAATGTGGCTGGTCTCTACCCCTCCGCTTCTATTGGCGGGCTGCTGTGTGACGTCACTGTGACGAACCTCTCCCTTAAAAAAGAGGTTGTTAGCCGCGCACAGCGACATCGCTAGGAAGGTAAGTATGTGTGACGCATCCTACCAATATCGTGCGCCACGGGCAGCGATTTGCCCGTGATGCACAAACGACGGGGTTGGGTGGTTTCAGGAGCAACATCGCTAGTGATGTGGCTGCGTGTAAAGCAACCTTAAGGATTTGGCTTCCTTCTGGGCAAGAATTAATTGTTATACTTGCTTCCAAAGAAATATTCCATTCCTTATACTCCTCTTTAATCCATTTGGTAGTCTCTACTAGGGTAAACATTATTCTCCCAAACTTCCATCAAGGACCTTCTAATTCCATCCAGCCAACTGGTACCCAGTTCTGCACTGATAAAGGTCAAAAAGCCGAAACTGTTCTTTGCAGATGGTTGCAGTTCTCTTTTTAAGAAAACTTCTTTGCCTAAACATCCATATGCTATGGCTTCTCGAATATTGACCATTAGAAATAATATACTTGGAAGAAATTTGGAATGTTAGTGCATTCGTTAATGATCCAGCTTCCTTCTGGAAAAGAAGTGTCACACCCACTTCCCAAGAAATATTGCATGGCTTCTTCTTCTCTTTACTCCATTTGGTAGTCTCCGCTAAGGTAAACATTATTACCTCAATCTTCCATCAAAGACCTCCCATCCAGCCAACCAGTACCCAGCTCTGCACTGATGAAGGGCAAAAACCCTGAAACAGTTCTCTGCAGATGGTCATAGTTCTCTTTTGAAGAAAACTTGTTTTCCCAAACATCCTTACTGATGTTCTATAGCTTCTCAGAAGGTCAAAAATTGACCATGTAAGATGGTACACCTGAAAGAAATCTGGAACTGTAGTGATCTAGCTTCCTTCTGGGCAAGAATTAATTGTCGTACTCACTTCCCAAGAAATGTTGCATGTCTTCTACTTCTCTTTACTGCATTTGGTAGTCTCCACAAGGGTAATGTCACGGGTGTGTCACGTGTAAAAGACAGTCATGTGGTTTCTGTCCGTAGAAGGTCACAAAATACTCCCTGTACTCACTGACTTTCCATTGTTCCTGCTGTCAGTATTCATTGGTATAGATAGCTTTCCTGCTGGATTCATCTGTCCTCCTTTTGAACCTAGGAGCTTGACTTCCACTCATCAGTATTTCCCTGGTGTTTAAATACCTCTTCCTTCCTTTGGACTTTGCTGGACTTTGCTGGTGATATTTTCAGCTCCTTCAAGCCTTGATTTCAAGCAGGTGGCTTGCTCTCCTCTGTGATATCATTGCTGAAAGCTCTGCTGAACTTCTACCTGAGTCATCTAATAATAAGTAGTTCATGCTTTTCTCTCTGTGTGTTCCCCTTGTATCTTCTATAGTTGTTTAGTGGGGTTAACAAAGAGCTTTAACCATCCGTTCCCTATTTAGGGCTGCACTAAGGATGCCTAGGGTCAGATATCTGGCTCGGCGCATAGGTGCGGAATCTATCTAGGGTGGTGAGGGTCCCCGGGGACCAGCAATAAGTTTAGTCAGGGATCACTATCTTTCCCTCTCCTTAGACACATGGTTTCCTTTCCCTTTCGCCGTGCACTTGGTACTTTCTCTTACCTAATATGACAGTTAAACATTATTCTCCCAAACTTCCATCAAAGACCTTCCACCCAGCCAACCAGTACCCAGTTTTGCACTGATGAAGGGCATAAACCATGAATCCGTTATCTGCAGATGGTCATAGTTCTTTTTTTAAGAAACTTTTTTTGCCTAAACATCCTTACTGATGTTCTACAGCTTCCATTCAGTCAACCAAGTACCCAACTCTGCACTGATGAAGGTCAAAAACCCAACTCTGCACTGATGAAAGGTAAAAACCCTGAAACAGTTCTCTGCAGATGGTTGTAGTTCGCTTTTGAAGAAAACTTGTTTGCCTAAATATCCTTACTGATGTTTTACAGCTTCCATCCAGTCAACCAGTACCAACTCTGCACTGACGAAGGGCAAAAGCTGAAGGGCCAAAACCCTAAAACAGTTCTCTGCAGATGGTTGTAGTTTGCGTTTGAAGAAAACTGATGTTCGACAGCTTCCATCCAGTCAACCAAGTACCCAACTCTGCACTGATGAAGGTCAAAAACCCAACTCTGCACTGATGAAAGGCAAAAACCCTGAAACAGTTCTCTGCAGATGGTTGTAGTTCGCTTTTGAAGAAAACTTGTTTGCCTAAATATCCTTACTGATTTTTTTACAGCTTCCATCCAGTCAACCAGTACCCAACTTTGCACTGACGAAGGGCAAAAACCCACCTTAGCACTGATGAAGGGCCAAAACCCTAAAACAGTTCTCTGCAGATGGTTGTAGTTTGCGTTTGAAGAAAACTGATGTTCGACAGCTTCCATCCAGTCAACCAGTAGCAAACTCTGCACTGATGAAGGGCAAAACACCTGAAACAGTTCTCTGCAGATGGTTGTAGTTTGCTTTTGAAGAAAACATGTTTGCCTAAACATCCTTACTGATGTTCTACAGCTTCCATCCAATCAACCAGTACCCAACTCTGCACTGACGAAGGGCAAAAGCCCAACTCAGCACTGATGAAGGGCCAAAACCCTAAAACAGTTCTCTGCAGATGGTTGTAGTTTGCGTTTGAAGAAAACTGATGTTCTACACCTTCCATCCAGTCAACCAGTACCCAACCCTTGCACTGATGAAGGGCAAAAACCCTGAAACAGTTCTCTGCAGATGGTTGTAGTTCGCTTTGAAGAAAACATGTTTGCCTAAACATCCTTACTGACTTACTGATGTTCTACAGCTTCTCAAATAGTAAAAAAATGACTTATGGGATCTTCATAAAGTATCACTAGAAATCCAGCTTTCTTCCTCTCGGAGGAGATATAATTTGCCTAACTTTTTTTCCAGGGAGCATATAAGCCCCCACAATCAGAATTGGTACCCCCCTAGACATCAGAAACAATTCTAAAAACAAACTGTGATAAAATAAAGCAAATTGCAAAAATTACAGTCTATTCTTTCTTTTTTATTTTCCTATTGTTTTATTAAAGCTTTCTGACATCTATTGAGAAATCCAATTGATAAGTCTATGGGGTCTTTAGTGGACCTTGGCCAAGTCTCCTCCAAATTACTATACAAACATATTATTTTTGCCTTTGTTTATCTGAGTCGGTAAATAACAAAAAAAAAGAACTAAATTAATATAAAAAAAAATAAAATCTGAAGAGCTCTTTGTATTTATGTCAGCTCAATAGAGTTCCAGCACTGTGATTATTACACGGACTAAATTCTAATTGACCTGCTGTGATATAGTTCTTGCATACGGAGGATAACAAGAAAATCATATTTTTCTTAAAATAATAGGTAGACAAAACTCGGTCTTAATATTCATATAAAAAGGCTTCCTGCTGTTGTTGAAGGTAAGAGTATAAAAGCTTTTGCAGGCTGATTTTTGAGAGCTCTTCTGGATTTTTTTTTTATTTTTTATTTTTTGCAAAGGATGTAATGTACTGATGCTGAGAGAAAGAAAAATAGCTCAGAAAATAATTGCCCAGAACTCTCCGTGAGCAGAAACTCATATAAGAGAATACATAGTAGGAACACTATGGATTCTTGTAAAGTTATGATGTCATCGTGACTCTAATGGTCTCATCGGTTCTTTAAAAAGTATCAGAGATGATGCTCATCTTCTAATATTAGTACTTGATACATTGGATGAGCTGGAACATACACAAGTCATTTTGATTACAAATATGTGATGTAGAAGAACCTCAACATGGAACTGAGCTTCTTCATTGGATGCATAACAAAGATGGCATAGAGACATGGCGTTAAGAACTTTTATATTACTTCTGATCCAACCTTGATGACGTGTCCAGCCATTAGGCAACTATATGTCTGGTTCAAACAATGTATTAAAGAAAATCTGTCTGCAGGTTTTTGGTATGTGTTCTTAGGGGTACTTTGCACGTTGCGACATCACTAGCCGATTGTAGCGATGTCGAGCGCGATAGGCCCCGCCCCCGTCGCAGATGCGATCTCTTGTGATAGCAGCCATAGCGAACATTATCGCTACGGCAGCTTCACACGCACTTACCTTCCCTGCGTCGTCGCTCTGGCCAGCGACCCGCCTCATTCCTAAGGGGGCAGGTCGTGAGGCATCACAGCAACGTCACACGGCAAGCGGCCAATAGAAGCGGAGGGGCGGAGATGAGCGGGATGTAAACATCCTGCCCACCTCCTTCCTTCCTGATTGCAGGCGGAACACAGGTAAGGAGATGTTCCTCGCTCCTGCGGCTTCATACACAGCAATGTGTGCTGCCGCAGGAACAAGGAACAACTGTACCTGTAGCTGCAGCAAAATTATGGAAATGATCGACACTACACAGATCACCGATGTTCGACGCTTTTGCGATCGTTTATCGGTGCTTCTAGGCTTTACACGTTGCAACGTCGTTACCGGCGCCGGATGTGTGTCACTTTCAATTTGACCCCAATGAGATCGCAGTAGCGATTTCGAAACGTGCAAAGTACCCCTTAGTGTCATGATTCCTCTGTGCAGAGCATCTTGCACATTAGGAGATGCTCTGCTGTTTTCCTGACCTACTGAGCTGGCAAGTTGATTGACAGTGCAAGCATCCATGCAGGTTCTGGGAGGTGCTGATTACTCAGGTGTTCCATCTTCTTGGTAATTACTCTGCTTCTTTACTGAGCATACTCGCCCAGAACCTTGCCAGTTGTACATTCTGGTTAAGTTGTTATGCTGCTGGCCTGTGTTCCTGTTAGTGTTCTGATCTCTGTTTTTTGACCCTGGACTGTTGTTTTGAAGTGTTCCATCTTCCTGGTAATTGCTCTTCTTCTTTACTGAGCATACTTGCCCAGAACCTTGCCAGTCGTACATTCTATTATTGACTCCTAGTATTGGGCTAAACATTTTTACTTTATTGCACAAAAATAGAATTACAATTAAATAGACAAGTTTAAAATACAAATACAAAAAAATTCATCACAGCGTTAAAACTGAGACCTGAAGAAGATACCATTTTTGAAACATATGTTGAGGTGACCAGACGTGGTGATAGCAATTCCCATGTAAGTAATGCAGTCCTCTATACTTGGATTACTGTTTATCGCCAGCCTTGTAAGCCATATCATATGATTAGCTAGCACCTTGCATTTTGTACAGCACATGGCTGTGCATATATAGTTGACAGTAAATTGTTTTGTTTTATTATTACATACAGCTTTAGACTGCATTTTATATATATATATATATATATATATATATATATAGATGTAATTCCCATTATTATAATGCACACAACTATGCTGTGATTAATTTTTTGCTAATAATAATGTGATGCATCTAGATTTAATATTCACCATTGATCTGATATAGCAGCATTGTATTTGTATTTTAAATTTGTCTATTTAATTGTAATTCTATTTTTGTGCAATAAAGTACAATTTTTTAGCCCAATACTAGGAGTCAATAATTGTGTTATATGTAGTAAAAGTTTTCAGGCTATTGCTAATTTATATAGGCTAGTGTTATTCAGTCGTACATTCTGGTTGAGTTGTTATGTTTTATGCTATTGGGCTGTGTTCCTGTTAGTGTTCTGATCTCTGTTTTTTGACCCCGGACTGTTGTTTTGACTCCTCTCTGCCCACTCCCTGCTCCTGTTGTGACCTCCTGGCTTTAGATCTTGGGCCGTTACCTGATACTGGCTTAGTTTACTCTCTACTGTATAACGTGCCCTCCTGGAATTCTGACCTCTGGATTGTGACCTGACTTTGCATCTGTATACTCCATGAATCCATCAGTGTCATCCTGTTACCAGGCCCCAGCTATCCTGACTACTCTTCTGATTGTACAACCCTAAAGTAGTAACTGCATTATACTAAGGGGTACTTTGCACGTTGCGACATTGCTACTGCGATATCGTTGGGGTCAAATCGAAAGTGGCACACATCCGGCGCCGGTAACGACCTCGCAACGTGTAAAGCCTAGAGAGAAGATGAAAGTGCATGAAACTGTCAAAAATCGATGATCTGTGTCACGTCGTTCATTTTCATAATGTCGGTGCGTCCGCAGGTCCGATGTTGTTTGTCGTTTCTGCAGCTCCACACGTCGCTGTGTATGAAGCCGCAGGACCAACAAACATCTCCTTACCGGCGCCCGCCGTCCACCGGCTATGCGGAAGGGAGAAGGTGGGCGGGATGTTTACATCCCGCTAATCTCCGCCCCTCCACTTCTATTGGCCGGCCGATTAGTGACATCGCTGTGACGTTGAATGCACCGACTCCTTGCAGGAGGGATTCTTCGGCAGTCACAGTGACGTCGCAGGGCAGGTAATTGTGTGTGAAGCTGCCGTAGTGATAATGTTCGCTACGGCAGCTATCACAAGATATCGCATGTGCGACGGGGGCGGGTACTATCGCGCTCGGCATCGCTAGCCTCGGCTAGCGATGTTGCAGTGTGGGAAAGTACCCCTTAGAACAGCAAAATTGTTGGGGCAGCTCCAAGCTGGATGACATGCCCTTCAATGGGGCAACAGTCTGTCTGGCTCAAACAGTCTATTAAAGAAAATTTGTCAGCAGGTTTTTAGTATGTGTTCTTTGAACAGCAAAATGTAAGGGTTGATCCAATCTGGATGACATGTCCATCCATGGGGCAACTGTCTGTCTGGTTCATTCAGTGTATTAAAGAAAATCTGTCAGCAGGTTTTTGGTATGTGTTCTTAGAAAAGCAAAATGTAGGGGCTGATCCAAGCTGGATGACATTGCGTGGATAAGTTTTATTTTACTTCTGATCCAAGCTTGATGACATGTCCATCCGTGGGGCAACTGTATGTCTGGCTCA
This sequence comes from Anomaloglossus baeobatrachus, assembly GCF_048569485.1. Classification (NCBI taxonomy): domain Eukaryota; kingdom Metazoa; phylum Chordata; class Amphibia; order Anura; family Aromobatidae; genus Anomaloglossus; species Anomaloglossus baeobatrachus. The sequence continues at coordinate 179,590,075 of NC_134362.1, read as the reverse complement.
TTCAGTCTAGTAATGAAAATCTGTCAGCAGGTTTTTGGTATATGTTTTTAGAATAGCAAAATGTAGGGGTTGTTGCAAGCTGGATGATATGTCCATCCTTGAGGCAACTGCTTGTCTAGCTCATTGAGTATATTAATGAAAATCTGTCAGTAGTTTTTTGGTATGTTTTCTAGGAACAGTAAAATGTAAAATATAGGAGCTGATCCAAGCTGGATGACATGTCCGTTCATAGGGCAACTGTATGTCTGGCTCACTCAGTGTATTAATGAAAATCTGTCAGCAGGTTTTTGGTATGTGTTCTTAGAACAGCAAAATGTAGTGGCTGATCCAAGCTGGATAACATGACCATCCATGGGGCAACTGTCTGTCTGGTTCATTCAGTGTATTAATGAAAATCTGTCGACAGGTTTTTGGTATGTGTTCATAGGGCAGCAAACTGTAGGGGCCTGAGACTGATTCCAGTGATGTATCACTTACTAAGCTGCTTGTTGCTGTTTTACAAAAAAAGTGTTTTATCAGCAGGAGATTATCACTAAAGGACTAGCAGTCTTGTGCCTCCTAGTCTAACCCCGTAGCTTTCTGAAAATGTATAGTGTAAACAGCTCAGTATTCTGAGCTCTTCAAGATATGCATCAGAAAAAATAGGGACTGCATCAAAGTGACAGCATGTATTCAGGGTCTTAGCCCCTACATCATGATGTCATCAGATTACAATGCAAAAACCTGGTGACTGATTTTCATTAACATATATAACCCTTCTACTTCGATTTTGACCTTACAAAGGGGATCTGGGTTGGGTCCATGGATTGGCTACACCTAAAATAATGAATATCCCATCCTGGCCACTATGTTTGCCACATTTGAAGCCTCTTCCTATGTTGTGGATTATGAGCAGGGACATAGCTATAGAGGATATAATAGTAACAACTTCTCTCATGACCTTTGCCTATGGGGGCTCAGAGGCTCCAGTGCAAAAATGGAAAACGTCATCATGATAAATGTCATACAGTTATTATTACTTATTTTCTTTTAGGACCAAGGAGTTTTAAACTAAACCTTAGGAACTAACACTAACTCAACCTTAGTTGCTTTATGTTGTTTACTCATAGTGAAGGTTTCATCACTAGTCTTACCATGCCCCCTCCCCCTATGATTAGCAGGTTCCTGTCTGTAGACTTTCTATATAGAGCATAGTGTGGGCGGGGTTAGCTTTCTCAGCTCTGCTGCATTGCTAAATCGAAAACCTCTGATTATGTCAGAACCGTTGTGCCCAGTAAACTAAGTAATACATCATTGGAATCAGTGTCTTTTTGCCAACATAATGCTGCTCTTCGATGATGTAACAAAAACTAATGACAGATTTCCTTTAAAGCAAGGAAGAGCTGGAAAAAACACTTGCAAAAATAGGGTCTTACCCCAAAAAACTGTCAGAGGGGCAATGAGGTATTCACCTGCAAGAATAGTGTAGGTGAATAAATGTGGAAAAGGCTGCTGCAGAAAAATACACTGATTAATATAGTTATCCAGAGGAGATGAAGGGTTAAAAATCTGTGCTGCCCAGGATCCAATGATGAACATACGAGTCACGTGCTAATTTTAATTGTGAATTTGCCAACGTGTTTCAAAGAATAATCTACATCAGGACAAAGCACAAAGGAAACATTCAGTTATAAGGTGCAGGTATAAATACACACAACATTCAAGAAAGGGGGGCTTCAAATGAGATGCGGTGGTCATATCTTATATCAAGATTTTTTGATTTATTTTTTTGTTTTTTTACTTTCTGTGTTATTAGTATGGTGGTTTTGATTGGCATGTGAGCATATTATTGCTGCTGTATATATATATATATATATATATATATATATATATACAGTTAGGTCCAGAAATATTTGGACAGTGACACAATTTTCGCGAGTTGGGCTCTGCATGTCACCACATTGGATTTGAAGTGAAATCTCTACAACAGAATTCAAGTGCAGATTGTAACGTTTAATTTGAAGGTTTGAACAAAAATATCTGATAGAAATTGTAGGAATTGTCACATTTCTTTACAAACACTCCACATTTTAGGAGGTCAAAAGTAATTGGACAAATAAACCAAACCCAAACAAAATATTTTTATTTTCAATATTTTGTTGTGAATCCTTTGGAGGCAATCACTGCCTTAAATCTGGAACCCATGGACATCACCAAACGCTGGGTTTCCTCCATCTTAATGCTTTGCCAGGCCTTTACAGCCGCAGCCTTCAGGTCTTGCTTGTTTGTGGGTCTTTCCGTCTTAAGTCTGGATTTGAGCAAGTGAAATGCATGCTCAATTGGGTTAAGATCTGGTGATTGACTTGGCCATTGCAGAATGTTCCACTTTTTTGCACTTATGAACTCCTGGGTAGCTTTGGCTGTATGCTTGGGGTCATTGTCCATCTGTACTATGAAGCGCCGTCCAATCAACTTTGCGGCATTTGGCTGAATCTGGGCTGAAAGTATATCCCGGTACACTTCAGAATTCATCCGGCTACTCTTGTCTGCTGTTATGTCATCAATAAACACAAGTGACCCAGTGCCATTGAAAGCCATGCATGCCCATGCCATCACGTTGCCTCCACCATGTTTTACAGAGGATGTGGTGTGCCTTGGATCATGTGCCGTTCCCTTTCTTCTCCAAACTTTTTTCTTCCCATCATTCTGGTACAGGTTGATCTTTGTCTCATCTGTCCATAGAATACTTTTCCAGAACTGAGCTGGCTTCATGAGGTGATTTTCAGCAAATTTAACTCTGGCCTGTCTATTTTTGGAATTGATGAATGGTTTACATCTAGATGTGAACCCTTTGTATTTACTTTCATGGATTTTTCTCTTTACTGTTGACTTAGAGACAGATACACCTACTTCACTGAGAGTGTTCTGGACTTCAGTTGATGTTGTGAACGGGTTCTTCTTCACCAAAGAAAGTATGCGGCGATCATCCACCACTGTTGTCATCCGTGGACGGCCAGGCCTTTTTGAGTTCCCAAGCTCACCAGTCAATTCCTTTTTTCTCAGAATGTACCTGACTGTTGATTTTGCTACTCCAAGCATGTCTGCTATCTCTCTGATGGATTTTTTCTTTTTTTCAGCCTCAGGATGTTCTGCTTCACCTCAATTGAGAGTTCCTTAGACCGCATGTTGTCTGGTCACAGCAACAGCTTCCAAATGCAAAACCACACACCTGTAATCAACCCCAACCTTTTAACTACTTCATTGATTACAGGTTAACGAGGGAGACGCCTTCAGAGTTAATTGCAGCCCTTAGAGTCCCTTGTCCAATTACTTTTGATCCCTTTAAAAAGAGGAGGCTATGCATTACAGAGCTATGATTCCTAAACCCTTTCTCCGATTTGGATGTGAAAACTCTCATATTGCAGCTGGTAGTGTGCACTTTCAGCCCATATTATATATATATAATTGTATTTCCGAACATGTTTTTGTAAACAGCTAAAATAACAAAACTTGTGTCACTGTCCAAATATTTCTAGACCTAACTGTATATTTATATATATACTGTATATATATATAGTTAAAATATATTAAAAGATAGCATACGGCGCTTTCAAAGGAGCTACGTGTACTGTACGGTACCAACAATCTTTAGTAAATGATGTTAAAATAATGATAATAGCACTGCCTCATTCACCACTTTGATTGTAACTGCACAAAGCTAACAGGGCCCCAAGACATGAGTATTACTTATTCAGGTTGCACAAGGTTCAAGGCTGCAGATGAATCCATCAGATGGTTCGCGTAGCTCACAGTGATGCTAGATGTTCCCTGGAACCTTTGGAAGTTCATTTCGGAGGTAGAGAAGAGGGAACCTTTGGAAGTTTGGTTCGGAGGTAGAGAAGAGCAAACTTTTGGAAGTTCGGTTCGGAGGCAAAGAAAAGGGAACCTTTGGAAGTCCGGTTCAGAGGTAGAGATGAGCGACCCTTTCAAAGTTTGGTTCAGAGGTAGAGATGAGTGAACCTTTGGAAGTTTGGTTTGGAGGTAGAGATGAGCAAACCTTTGGAAATCCGGTTCGGAGGTAGAGAAGAGCGAACTTTTGGAAGTTTGGTTCGGAGGTAGAGAAGAGCGAACCTTTGAAAGTTTGCTTTGGAGGTAGAGAAGAGTGAACCTTTGGAAGTTTGGTTTGGAATGCAAATTCAAACCTTGGATAAGGTTTGGTTTGTGACCCTGACTTGAACCAAACCGCAATGGTAGTCAGGAATTTGACAGTGTGTGCCTTCGCCATAAGCAGTACACTTCCAGAGAGGATGTGCACGCTACATCTGATTACGCTGATTTTACCCCCAATAAGAGTCATTCAATCACTGCACGCGGCTCTCACAGGGCTGACCATCAATCATACCCAAGTATAGCGCTGCTCACTTGGATGGTTTGTACTTGTAACTCACTCGAATGTAGAACCCAAACTATGTTTTTTTTTTTAGTCTGTTTTCTAACCCGAACCTCAAACCTCAAATCTTAGGTTCGCTCATCTCTACTGGTAAGCAATGCAACAAATTTGGTGCAGTTTTTGCTTGAAGCAAGTCACAATTTTTTCCAATTTGCTCGGATTCAACACAATCTAAAAATTAATACAAATTTGATTTCAAATTTTGATTGTAAACACAAAATACATTACTTTTTCCAGCTAATATCTATTTTCTTATGTAACTATACTTAACAGAAATTTTAGAAAATAAAGCAAATCTTTAAGATGACAATTCTATAGTTTTCCCGTAAGCAGCATACATGACAGTTGAGAATCTCGCCAACCCTCTTCACAGTTATTTGTTTTGATGTGCTTTCATATTAATGAAAAGGAACAATGTTGAAAAAAATATTCCTTCCATACAAAAACATCTGCAAAGCTTCAATTTCTTGCTGCGTTCGGTCATCATCAACCAAATCTGTTGTTCATCGTACAAAGGAGTAAATGTAGCTTAGCTAATAGGAAGGAGCCAAGACTGTGGACACCCTGCGAGGAAACCTTTTTGTACTTAAGAATTTATTCTTTGCTATGTAAAGGAAAAGCGGAAAAACTAAAAGAACCAGGAAAAGAACTGGAATTTAACATCTACCTTAATTTAAGAAAGTAAAATAACCATGTGAGACAGGCGGCTCGCAGTCGGCGGATGTATCAGCAAGAAACTTTTAGCGATGATTACAGATATTTGGTACAATAGGCTTGTTGCGGCTTAAGACAACCATTCTTTTACAAGGAATCTGTAAGCAAAATATCTATGGATAGAAAGACTGAGCTTCTTTGAATCATCCCGGTACTTTACTAATATATGGTTGATGGAAAAAGAAACTTGTGTTATCGAAAGCCTATCCCTGCTTTCTTTATGTGGTTCCCGCTAAGTACTCATATATGTAGCATAACACTTACAAATTTCCTTGGTTCTTCACTTGCTTGAATTTTACCGACTAATGCAGATAGATTTCCTTGGTAGATTTCTCCCATAGCCATAGATTCTTAAAGGGAATGTAAACATTGGATAGCCATCACTATAAAAACTAAAAACAGTCAAAAAGTTGAGTATTTCTATAGGTTCATTGCTTTCATTGTCTTGCATTAGTTTTGAATTGAAGATGTATTATTGCCCATAGGTGCAACTATTATTTTGCAGGATTCAGAAGTCATATCATGCGATGTTCAGCTCCTGCTGGCATGGTGGCATCAGACACTGTTCACACTACGGAGTCTGACAATCAGCCTGAGGCTTCTGAATTGTTCAGCCAGAGCCGGGCGTTGGCTGGTTCTGGTTTACTGGTCTTCAGCTCTGCGGGAGTTAATTCCTGAAGACTGATGAGCAGGAGCTAAGTCAGTGTTGCTCAACTCCAGTCCTTAAGACCCACCAACAGATCATTTTCTCAGGTTTTCCTCAATATTAAACCGGGAATAATTCCATCACCTGTGCGACATTAAGGAAATCCTGAAAACCTGATTGAGGAAAATCTGAAAACATGATCTGTTGGTGGGTCTTGGGGACTGGAGTTGAGAAACACTGACCTAAGTGCTCAGGTTGCTGATTGCCAAGTGCAGCTGTCTCCTCCGTATATTAAGCACGGCCTCCTTTCTGTATGTGGTGATGATAGCTTCAGCGGCCCGGTCTTGGTGTTTCTCCTGTTCATGGTGATTTGTGCTGTGCTTATGAGTGATGTGAGCATTCCCCCCTGTTGTGTTATTCCCTCCCCTTTTTTGTTACTCACCAGTATATATATATATATATATATATATATACATATACATATATATTGTCTCTCCTGTATGTGCCGATGATAGCTTCACCTTTAGCTCCAGCGATCCAGGTCTTGGAGTTTCTCCTGTTAATGGTGATCGTGCTGCGTTTCTGAGTGGTGTTAGCATTTCCCTGTGTTGCGTTATTTCATCCCCTTTTTCATTGTTTCCTGGTACACATGTTGTCTCTCCTGTGTGTGTTGAGTGCTGTATGTATGAGTTTCAGTTCTCCTTTGTCCATGTCTGTGAGGTTTTGTCTTTGTGCTTCCTGGCCCACCCCAAGGGTTGGGGAGATGGGGAGTAAGATCAAGGCCCAGACAGGAGTTAGGGCCATGCTGGGGGCTCGGACCTGGTTATGATCAAACCTACCTCTGAGATAAGGGACAGTACAGGGTCGCAAGTCTGAGGGACATTTTGGGGGCCCCTGTCCTATCTCTATATGCCTCGTGACAGGTAATACCTCCAAGCAGTCCCTGTTCATAATTTCCCCAAAAGTTTAAAACAGGCACAAAAACAGCAGATATCATGCAGTAGAATTAGTAGGTAGAAATGTAGCACTTCATTAAAATGCAGACTTAGGCTTGGTTCATTGGGCAATAGTTTAGGTTGAGCTAGTCAAGTCCACAAATTGTGACTGTGACTTGCTTCATGTGTTCGTCCACTTGGCTTACAAGGATAAGGAGCCATCTTTGATTTATTAAAGGGAATCTGTCACCAGGTTTTTGCTACCTCATCTGAGAGTAGTGTAATGTAGGAAACAAAATACTGAATCCAGCAATGTATCCCTTAGTTTACTGGGTGCAGCAGTTGTGATGCAATCAGAGTTGTTAGATGTAGCACTGCTCAGAAAGCTAATCCTGCCCACACAGCAGCCCTCTGTGTACATTGTTTATTGGCTGTGAGCTGCTATCAATGCTGGGGGAGTGTTTGGACTAGGTCTCATGTGGGAGATAGTCCATGCCGTGGTAATCTCCTGCTGATAAAACACTCGCTGTATTGAAACAACAGAATACAGCCTAATAAGTGACACATCACTGAAATTGGTATCTCAGCCTCTATTTCATGCTGCCCTTAGATTACATTGCTAAAACCTGCAGACAGATTCCCATATTGACTAATATGAGTCAAGCAGTGCTTATTAACTTACCCAGTCATAGATACTGACAAAAACTTTATGGAGAAGAAGATTGAATAATAAATAGAGATGGGTTTACACTAAAAGTTTCGGATGCTCGTTACTCAAGTCGAGCCGGACAGATGCTCTGAAAGAGCTCGACTTGAGTAACGAGTAAAATGGAAGTCATTGATTGGGCAGTTTGGCTCTACGCCCACTTACATCCAACCATTTTTTTTTCTTGACATACTACATCCGAAAATGTTCTTTTTATCCCCTGGGAGAGCCATTCAGACACTGAAAATGGCTCTCACTAGAGTGCCGGCTCCCAACATTCAGTGAAAGGAGACGGCTCTTTGTTTTGTTTTTCGTACGATAGATTCAACCACCTACGATACTCAGCTGAGCACCGTGAATAACCGAGCACCCCGATGCTCGATCAAGTAACGAGCATGCAAGCTCATCACTAATAATATTTTTTTGTCCTCTAACAGCCTTATATTTTTGGTAGCACATTTCCAGTATATATCGGGCAATGTACTGCCACCAGCAATGATTCACATAAGTGATCCGATTACCCAGTGAATTAGAGTGTTACTCTGGTTGACAAGTGGGAACGAGTATTTGCGCAAATGTGCATGTTCGTTGATTATAGTCTTTAAAAGAGATATCCTCTTTCTGAATATACTGGACTCTTGGTGGAATTTTCTATATAAAAAAATAAACAAAGTAAATGAGCTTTACTCACCATCCGCAAGTCCAACAATGAGTCTTTCCCGGTGCTCACGGTGCCGCATATTGGCTGCAGGGCTCTAGCCCACCACCCAGCAAGTCCTATATCATTTTTACTTTTCTTTTCACCTAAGATTATGCAATTATGTTATGTCACATGTAGGGATGAAAGAACCCAAACCTTAAAGTTAGGGGTCCGTACCAGACACCTTGTGTCCGATGCTGCGCTCCGAACATAGATGTTTCACTTTATGTCCAGTTCCCATTTGGGTTTGTCATCTGATAAAAGCTTGTTGAAGGTTTCAAAGCAGCCAATCTGTAAGCTTTTCCGGTGTGGGAACTCCAGACCCAATCACAGCCGTATCAAGTATTGGCCTAGGAAATCGCTGTAAAAAAAAAAGAAGCACAATTGTTAAAGGAGGACATACTTATCAGTCTCCACAGTGCAGCTGTAATACTGTTTCCAGTACTGCTCATTATATCTCATGCATATTCACTGCTTCCCCCACCCACTCTGTGGCAGCGTCTGTGATTGGCTGCAGTCAGACTGCTGGCGTGCCGGAATCTCTGACTAATTGATGTATGTCTGCTGAGGAAAGTGTGAAAATTAATGCATTAAAAAAATTACTTTGGGTGCTCAGTGTATAGATACCAAGCGCAGATAAAGTATATGGCTGCAGGCTACAGCCCCAAGCTGTAAACGATATCTTGGCTATATATCAAAATAAGAGGGACCCCATGAAGCATTTTTTAATTATTTACATAAGTAATTGAAAAATCTAGTGTGCGGTCTCCCCCCCCAATTTTGATACCCAGCCAAGATAAAGCCGACAGCTGGGGACAGGTAATGTCAGCCTGGGGAGATCCATGATTATTTGGCCCTCTCCAGCCTAAAAATAGCAGCCTGCAGCTGCTCTAAATTGTTGCTTTCAATAGATGCAACAATTCCCTCAAATTACGCAGGTCACCCTGATTGCTCTGGTGCGGTGGTAATCAGGGTAATATAAGAGGTTAATGACAGCTGTGATTTGTCAGTTGTCATCAAGCCCTGGATTAGTAATAGGGAGGGGTCTATGAGACTTGCCTCATTACTAATCCTGTAAGTGAAAGAAATAAAACACAATCATTGAAAAAATCCTTTATTTGAAATAAAATACACACACCTTCTTTCACCCCTTTATTAACCCCCAAAACACCCTTGCAGATGTATAACTTGCAGATGTATAACTGCCCTGCTGTTACTACCCTTTAACTTCCATTTGCTTACTAAAGCCATTTTACAGCCCCGAACTTCTTGTCCCCATTGACTTGTATGGAGTTTGTTGTTCAGAGTCAAGTTCGGCGTCAAATTTGCTTTCCAAACCAGATTTTTTGTTTAGATCATGCTGATTTGGCAAACCAGAATATCCAATCAAGTGTCAAAAAAGAGCCAATAATAAAAAATAATGTTTGTGATACTGAACACAATAATACTATGAAATAATGAAATAACCTTAGAAGAAACCCTGGCAAATATACGTAGCCAAAAATATACATCAGTAAATGTGAAATTTATTTTGCGAAGTGCGGTCTCTTCCTAGTTTTGATACCCAGCCAAGATAAAGCTGACAGCTGGGGGCAGGTATTCTCAGCCTGGGGAGATCCATGTTTATTGGGCCCTCTCCAGCCTAAAAAAAGCAGCCTGCAACTGCCCAGAATTGTTGCATTCATTTGATACAACAATTCCAGTGCTTTACCCTGCTCAACCTGATTGTTCTGATGAGGTGGCAATCAGAGTAATATAAGGGGGTTAATGACAGCTGTGATTTGTTATTTGTCATCAAGTCCTGGCTTAGTAATTGGAAGGGGTCTTTAAGACCCACCTCATTATTAATCCTGTAACTAAAAATCGTTTAGTTTGTGTTAGTAAGTTGGGCAAACCAGAATAGCCAATCACGTGTCAAAAAAGAGCCAATAATAAAAAAATAATGTTCACGATAATGAACACAGTAATACTATGAAATAACCATAGAATAAACCTTGGCAAATATGCATAGCAAAAAATATACATGTCAATAAATGTGAAATTTACTTTGCGGAGAAATGACTGCTAAGCAGAGCTTATATTTTAATTATGGGTGTCTAATGCATAGGGAAATAAAATTACTTTTCTAAGGTCACAAGGATATGACATAGGAATGTAATTAATCTTCCCAGCTTCAAGCTCAGTGGCCTACATTAATCAAAGGTGAAATTTGAAAATGGGTGTTGTATGCGATTTTCGGCTATACCATTCATCAAGACAAATAGTACAGAAACATTGGCAGATTGAGTCACCCTCTAAAATCCTTCTCTTTCCTAATTAAAAAAAAAGATTAAAAATTGGGATCTAAAAAAAAAAAAGATACATTGACCTGTTCCGGAAATACATCTATAAAACAAGAGGGTCATTTTATCTTTATTTCTCACAATAATATTTTAAGCATAATAATACCAATATTTTGTTTAAAAGTAGGACCAGTATATTTTACAGTGCTATATCCATTTCTAAAGTTGTTTACAGGGGTTGCTCAGAAAATACCAGGATCACACGGTGTAAAAAATTAGATGACGAATGTTGGCCTTAACTGATCACCTGTATGTGCTGTTTTACTGTTGATCATCTGGATCCCGTTGGTCTGCACTTCATGGACCTTTACCAAGCATACAATAATCTTTATTTTAAATTAGGATGGAAAAAACAAAATAGCGGACGTATCCTGGTTGGCTACAAAAGTTCGAAGTAGCTTTCCCAATATGTTTCGCCCAAATACAGGCTTCATCAAGGGAAATGACAATATAGAAGAACTTGGCACTGGGTGAAAATTGCAAATTAATATATTTTATTCACAGTTGTTATCCACTTTTTGTTGATTCTTTGGTCCTGAGGAAGAGGTTCTATACCTCAAAACGCGTAGACCTATGGAATAAAATAATTATTAATCAACAATTTTACATCCTTTGGTGACTGCATGGCGTTAACCCCTTCTTTCCTGCATTGAAGACTCGTTCATGTGATGCTGTGACAGCCATCATTATCTATATGTTTTTTAGTTTCCTTCCCCTAACCTTATTTACCCCTATACACCTTCTTGTAGTCCCCTTGGTGTTTGATTTTTGGGGTGCATGAGTTTTGTTGTCGACCCAGTCTGTGTTGTCGGTGGGGTTTTGTGACTACTGTCCCGGCCTGACCCTTGAGTGGTGGATGTGGAGGGTGCTACATCAAAGTCTTGGACAGGAGATAGGGACACGCTGGTGGCTCAGACCTCATTACCATCGAGTGTACCTCTGGGTTAAGGGTCAGCTCAGGGTCCTAGTGTTCTGGCCAGACCCTTGAGTGGTGGGTGTGGAGGGTGTTACATCAGGGTTTTGGACAGAAGATAGGGACACACTGGTGCCTCAGACCTCATTACCATCGATTGAATCTCTGGGTTGAGCGTCAGCTTAGGGGCCTACCGTCCTGGCCCGACCCCTAGGTGGTGGGTGTGGAAGAAGTTACATCAAAGTCTTGGACAGGAAATAGGGACACGCTGGTGGCTCAGACCTCACTACCATCAAGTGAACCTCTGGGGGAAGGGTCAGCTCAGGGTTCTACCTAGTCTGAGGGCCAGCTTAGGAGTCCCCATGCAGTCACATTATAGTCACCAGCATGACACTTAATATTCATGTGAGTAATGAATAGTGCCGAGTATATTCGCTCATCACAAATCATGATATCTTGACAATTTTCTTTTAAATACAAAAACTCTGATTTAACAATAGGGTGGCTCTAGACACTTTTCTCTTCTTCTGTAAAGAGGCTTTTTGCACACTGTCGATGACTAAAATGAGAGAACTGCTTTAACTGCTGCCTCTATTTAGTATAATAAACCATTTTTTTCTAATTTTCACATTTAATAAATCTGAATTGACAATCACAATTCCTTAAATAGAGATACATGTAGCACATTCATTTTCTACAGACACCGAAACCAAATCTAATTTTGCAACTATAGTTTTTCAATCCTATAAGCTCCATTAATTTGCATATACTGGGTTATTTGAGGTTGTTATTGTGATTTTTTTTGTCTTGTTTCCATAACAACTAGAATGTATCCTGCCATGTCTGTCATGATTGTTGAATGAGCAAGAAATAAATGGCTATTGCATTGTATTTAGGAAGAAAAATCTTATCAGGTTAGAGATGGAAATTAATCTCATGCTTCATCTAAGGCACAAAAAAATAAAAGAGAATACTATTATGGAAGTGGCAATGTGTGAGGAGAAGGTTGGTGCTAATTAAGATTGCACTAAAGCCAGTGCAAATATTCCCAAAATTGAGTTACAATCTGGTAAATAATTCTTCGTCATCAGCCTCTTGGCCCAACATATCTCAAAATGAGTTGGAAAAAATAGGATAGAATAAAAAATATGCGAAAAACATGATTTCACATAATGTGTCAGGAGACTTTTAGGTTTTAACAGTAATGGAGGAGATGGTGAGCAGGGCACTACTTCTATTATTGGTGTGATCAATGTTAACATGGTGCATTAAACCACCATATTCCAGACAAATGAGGCACAAGGGATTTGGCTATAGGATGATAATTGCACAGCTCCGAGGTGCAAGCTCAAGAAAGTTCAACAAAAATTCCAAAACAACATGAGGTAGAAAGAGAGCGAGCACTCACCGGTTTTTGCTGTGTAAATCAATGGACCTTTATTCGTGCATGGAAGCTACAGGTGGCAAGCGGGGAGGGGTGAAACAGGACAGCCCACTAGACGACGGCCGTTTCGCACTCTATAGTAGTGCTTCGACGGGTCTAACTGTTAGACCCTTCGAAGCACTACTATAGAGTGCGAAACGGCAGTTGTCTAGCGTGCTGTCCTGTTTCACCCCCTCCCCGCTTGCTACCTGTAGCTTCCATGCACGAATAAAGGTCCATTGATTTACACAGCAAAAACCGGTGAGTGCTCGCTCTTTGTCTACCTCATGTATTTTTAGACTTTTAGGTTTTATGTGTCTATTTGTAGCCATCCAATAGTTGCGATATGGATTACTCCTGGTGGCCTTCCGCAGTGCCCGGCCATACCAAAGCCAAATATCCCAACTGGCGTCACAAACTGTTTATTTTTCTTTCGCCTTTTTATATAATATTTTTAACCCCCATCACAAAGCCTGTCGCACGCGCCCGGTACGGCCACTTCACCACTCGGACAACATGACCCACCACTGTAACATCAGGGGCCTACCGGGGGCGTCACACATCCTGTTTAGGATATTTCTACCATGTGTTGAGTAAATTGATCCAAGATTGATCACATTTATTTTCAAATATCATCAAAAAATTGGATTTGTGATAACTCAATTTTTTTGTGATTTGATTCACTTGAGACAATCAAGAAGGTGCTGCTTTGGTTGATTCTTTTTAGGCCCAAGAATGGGTCATAAAGTTAAAAAAATAGATAAACTCACTTGGCTGCTCACCTGTTTTGGTGCCGCAGCTCTCTTACTGATACCCCATTATCTTACTTCCACCCAGGAACTAGTCTTCTTTCTTGTCTTCACTCTTCGGTGCCTCTGTCATTGACAAAGCCTTAGGTGATGTCAGGATTTTATGGAATTACGCATGAAGCTTAAAAGGAACCAGACGTGAATATATGGGGTTAAGTTAGGAATTAATCGCGTTCTGAACCTGCCTGGATCTGACAAGTAGAGTCCCGCTGCCGGGAACCTGTCACTTGGTTTACTCCATACAAAGTATGTCCCCCCACCATGAAGGCCTTGTTTGCAGCATGCTAGGTGCTGTAAATAAGTCCCCAATCCTCACTGCAGAACCCCCAAAAGTTATTTTTTTATACATACAGAGGGCACAGTCCAGTCAGATGGACATCTCTGCTCTTGATCTGGTGCCTCCTCTCTTCTTACAATCGCCACTCTTCAGACCAGACCAGAGATGCCCATTGATCGGGGCGACGTCATCTGTGGGTATGATAAAAGATCTTTTGGGATCTGCAAAGAGGATTGGGGACTTTTTTACAGCATTCCAGCATTTTGTAAAAGAGGTCTTCATGATGGTGGCTATTCATTATATGGGGAAAACATGGTAACAGATTACCTTTAAGGTCACGGCTTTAGGCCATGCCTAATATTGTATTTATCTGCCATTCTGTGCCATGAAAGTAAACAGAACTCAAATGCAATATCATTCCAAAATCTTTGGAGCTGGGTAGGGTGAACCATGAAGAACGCACAAGACTTGGAGGAGCTCCTTCAATAGTTGATGTGCGTGAATCAAATGCTAAATAATTTGATATTGATGACCAATTCTATGGATAATGATGTGGATAAACATGACACTTTAGTGTGGTAGGTGCTCAAGTAGGGTCCAGTCCCGTATGTAGCAAAGAACAAATACTTGGCACTCAAATAGTTGAATAAACTGGTATTTTATTGAGTAAGCTTGACTAGATACAGCACAGATGTTTCGGTCTAACATAGACCTTCATCACTGTGTAGTGTGGACGGTCTGCCCAGTTTGTGAGTGAAAGTAGCACTGGTGTAGATCATGGTGTCCATTACTTTGTGGCAAAACATAGACCTTCATCAGTGTCCAGTGTAGACGGTCTTCTCAGCTTGTGAGTGAAAGTAGCACTGGTATAGGTCATGGTGTCCACCGCTGTGTGGAAGAACATAGACCTTCATCAGTGTGCAGTGTAGACGGTCTGCTCAGTTTGTGAGTAAAAGTAGCGCTGGTGTAGATCATGGTATCTACCACTGTGTGGTAAAACATAGACCTTCATCAGTGGGCAGTGTAGACGGTCTGCTCAGTTTGTGAGTAAAAGTAGCGCTGGTGTAGATCATGGTATCTACCACTGTGTGGTAGAACATAGACCTTCATCAGTGTGCAGTGTAGATGGTCTGCTCAGCTTGTGAGAAAAAGTAGAGCTGGTGTAGATCATGGTGTCCACCGCTGTGTGGAAGAACATAGACCTTCATCAGTGTCAGTGTAGACGGTCTGCTCAGCTTGTGAGAGAAAGTAGCTCTGGTGTAGATCATGGTGTCCACCGCTGTATGGCACAAGCGCTTCTGCCACACAGTAGTGGACACCATAATCTACCCCAGAACTACTTTCACTCACAAGCTGAGCAGACCATCAACACTGCATACTGAAGAAGGTCTATGTTCTGCCACACAGTGGTGGACACCATGATCTACACCAGCGCTATTTTCACTCACAAGTTGAGCAGACCATCTAGACTGCACACTGATGAAGGTCTAGGTTAGACCAAAACATCTGTGCTGTATCTGGTAAAGCTTACTCAATAAAATACCAGTTTATTCAACTATTTGAGTGCCAAGTATTTGCTCTCTATGGTATGGTTAAGTAATCATTTAGTACCAGAAAACCTCTTCAATATAATTGAGAAAGTTTATGTTCTACGCCACTTAGAAATGTTAATTTTTGGACACGTTTTGCATTCTCGCCCTTCATGTGTACATTTTTCCATTCTATTTGAGAACCATTTTTTTTCAACATTTTTCTTTAAGTCTGTGCTGAAAAAGCAAATTGACATTATGGATTTAGGGATGGACCACTGAGCTTGACATTTAATTAAGAAAGCTAAATGTTTACTTAACTTCATCGCTGCTAACTTCTAGGGAAATTACAGTGGTAACCTCCGTTCCTCTTGCTGTAACAGCCAATTGTGATATATTAAAATGCACAAAAATCCCAGTGGTGTAGTATGAAATCATGTGCGCATCTAACGTTCCTCATGGGACCAAATTAATTCAGAACTGTGGCTTGTAAAAAGAAGGGAATATACATCATTGTGGTGGCAACTTCCAAGTAAAATTCAGTCTAAAAATTATATTCCGCCTCTTAAATTGATTCTTGAATTTTTTAAGTCATTTATTACAGTAGAGAAGCTGTTTTTTCATGTTGTGAATATTTTTTATTGTTTATGTTCAGCGTGCAAATTCTGTTATTACTCCAAATGTCACTCTACCCCCCAAGGAATCTATTGTGTAGATATTCAATAATGAAGACTGCAAGGATGGTATTGAGAAGAATTAAGCATATCCCTGTCTTTCTTTTTTAATTCTGATTGATTTTTAGTTTTTGAGAATTTTTTTTATTTGTTATTTATAAATAGAATTTTATTTTGTATTTATAAATTACGAGAATTTTTTTTATTTTGTATTTATAAATAGAATTTTATTTTGTATTTATAAGTTACCTTTATAAATAGAATAACAATTGTGTGCCAAAATTCCAAAATTAATGTTTAAGAAAAGATGCTACTTTTGTTGCATTATTAAATTGGGCAAATCTTTTACTCTAATATCTATCTGTCTATCTATCTATATATTTATGTATATATATATATATATATATATATATATATCTATATATATATAAAATCACTAGGGGTGATCGAATACCGCAAATATTAGACAACGCCCATATTCGCCGAATAGGTCGCCACTATTCGACGATTTTGCGAATATTCGATGCGCAATGTAAGTCTATGGGGAACCCGAATAGTTGCCAAATAGCAACTATTCAGGCTTCCCATAGTCTTACATTGGACATCGAATATTTGCATAGCGGCAAACTATTCGGCAGATATTTGCGAAGCCGAATATTGCTGAATATTTGTGATATTCGATCATCCCAAATAATCACCTTTTGGTCTTCTCTACATCTCAGCTTGTCTCCTCTCTTTCTCCTTCAGCTTGGTTAGTATATGACCACTGCAGCTAATCAGTGCCTGCAGTGATTGGCTGCAGCTGTCAAGCAGGCGGGCAGTAGGTGGGTTTATGCAATTTAAATTTTTGTAACCACACTTGACACATTCGTAAAGTAGGAGTAGAAAACCCCTTTAGATTGGTGCTACAGAGTTATACACATTTGAATGTCATGTAGCTATACACTTGATCCCTTTCCTTACTCCTTACTATTCACAACAAATTGAATTTGTAATTAATTTGACTCTAAATTTCCGATTTTAGGTAATTTGAAATTTTCAGAATTGAACTTGCACTTATCCAGTTAACCGCTATTTTTCTGGGTTCTTTTGAAGACTGGGATAATTTAAAATTATGATCAATAGAGATGAACGGACCTGTGGAAGTTCGGTTCGCCTGGTTCATCCAGACTTTAGATGAAGTTAAGTTTGAGACTTAAACTTTGCCTGGACCCCAATGGAAGAAATTGGGCAATTTGTCTCTCCAGCTTATACCCCGACCCGACTCCATTGCATCCCTGTGTACCTTACATGACTTCCTGGCTTCTGACCTATGGCTTGTGCTCTGACCTCGACTTTGCTGCATCCTTGTGTTCCATACGTGACCTCCTGGCTCCTGACCTCCGTTTTGTTGGTTTTCCCCTTCACTAGTTGCATTTGGTGACACCTAGTGGTAGTTCATCACAGTTAGCATACGTAAAGTGCCCGAACTCTGAACTCGAACACTAAGTTTTTTTAAAAGTCCGTGTTTCGTACAAAACCCCAAACCTTACAGTTCGGGTTTACTCATCTCTAGTTCTGGACACTATATAATACTCATATATGTCTAAATAGTTTATTCAAAAGAAAACTATTTTAAAAATATATAAAAAACTGCCAAAATAAATTCATAAAGAAGTAGTAAAAATATGAAAATATTTTAAATAATATATATGATATAATTTATAGAAAAAATACCAGTTAGGCTATGTGTCCATGGGAGAATGTTGCTGCGGATTTTTCTGCATCAAAATCCGCGGCTTTCCCGCAAAAACCGCACCTTTTCAAAGGTGCGGATTTGCTGCAGATTTGCCGCGGATTTACCGCGGAATTGCCGCAGATTTTGGTGCGGATTTTTTTTTTTTTCCCCAATTTTAAAGCCAAAATCCGGATCAAATTCCGCAACAATAATTGACATGTTGCAGATTTTTCCGTACCAAAATTCACACCAAATCCGCCGCGGAAAAATCCGCAGCATGGGCACAGCATTTCCAAAATGCCATAGAAATGGCTGGGAAGTGCCGCTGCTGCAGATTTTCGGGAAATCCGCGGCTTTTCCGCGAGAAATCCGTGGCAAAATCCGCGCATTTTCCGCAGCGTGGACACATAGCCTTAGACCGAACTCACTCATTCATGATGTGAATCTAAACCAAAGCCTTAAAATATAATTACAGCTAGAGTATTAAAAAAGGATACAGTTTATACAAATTGGCTATTATTCCATAAATTTGTCATTTTTTTTAAAATCCTACACTCTACAGCATTGTGGATAAGGGATAATAATGAGATATCTAGTTTATAGCTGCTAATATACACAAGATATGGTATCTAGATAGATTGCACAAGTTTTGGCAGGATGAGTTGATGATGAAATATGTATGCGAGACTGCCATGTATCCATGGGTATCCACTCTTGGGGGGCAATTAAAGTGGTCATGTGTGATTTTTATGAGCAATCTGATTTTTCTCCCCAAGATAATTGGCCACATAGGAAGTAAACCGCCACTATAAAATTAACAAATACCATGCTGGGAGGATCAGAATTGATATCAACCAATTAAAACAATGTACAGCTATAATTGTCTTAACATGTATGACTAAAGTGATTGAACACTATTTTGCATTTCAAATAATAATGTTTCCAAATTTGCGTCCTGATCATTGTTTTGTACTGTATATAAATTTATAACCATCAGTTCTCTTTTTATGATACATTGTTCCAGGTCTCTTTTATAGACAAACAATTAAATATTAGGATTCTTGCTAATTGGAGGCATCACTTAGATAAGGGAGAGACTTTCTGAATACTATTTATACACGGAAATTGTAATTAGCATCAAAGGTTTGTAGTAA
Organism: Anomaloglossus baeobatrachus; assembly: GCF_048569485.1. Taxonomy (NCBI): domain Eukaryota; kingdom Metazoa; phylum Chordata; class Amphibia; order Anura; family Aromobatidae; genus Anomaloglossus; species Anomaloglossus baeobatrachus. The sequence goes on along the minus strand of NC_134362.1, from coordinate 179,571,107 downwards.
ATAGCGTTGAGCGGACCCGGATCTGAAAAATCCGGATCTGCATGGTTCGAAGTTCCGATCCGAGTCCGACCAGTACCCGGGATCCGGGGTGCAGGATCCGGATCCGTTTTTTTTCTCTCTCTCTCTCTCTCTCTCTCTCCCCGGATCCGACTCCCCATTCATTTATATAGCCGCGGATTCCGGATCGGATCCGGACTTCAGCGTGAACCCAATCCGGATCCGTCGGACCCGGATTATAGCCGATCCGCTCAACTCTAGGAGTAAACCTTTTATGATCCAATAGTGGCAGTTGCAGTTAGACAGAATTATAATATTTAACTAGCTGTAGCACCCGGTGTTGCCTGGGATAGTAACTGTCTCTCTGTTCCTTTCCCAGTCTCTGTCTGTCAATCTGTCTGTCTATCTGTCTGTCTCTCTCTCTTTCCTTTTCTGTCTCTTTCCATGTCTGTCTCTCGCTCTGTCCCTGTCTGTCTCTCTGTCTCTATCCCTGTCTGTCTCTCTTTTTCCCTGTCTGTCTCTCTTTTTTTTCCCTGTCTCTCTCTCTTTCCCTGCCTGTCTCTCTCTTTCCCTGTCTGTGTCTCTCTTTCCCTGTCTGTGTCTCTCTCTCTCTTTCCTTGTTTGTCTCTTTGTCTGTGTCTCTCTCTCTTTTCTTGTCTGTGTCTCTCTCTTTCCCTATCTGTGTCTCTCTCTTTCCCTGTCTGTCTCTTTGTCTGTGTCTCTCTCTCTTTTCTTGTCTGTGTCTCTCTCTCTTTCCCTGTCTGTGTCTCTCTATCTGTCCCTGTCTGTGTCTCTCTCTCTTTCCCTGTCTGTCTCTCTCTCTCTTTCCTTGTCTGTGTCTCTCTCTTTCCCTGTCTGTGTCTCTCTCTCTTTCTCTCTCTGTCTCTCTCTCTTTCTCTCTCTCTCTGTGTCTCTCTCTCTTTCACTGTCTTTCTCTTTATCTCTGTCTACATGTGTCTGCCTCTTTATCTGTCTTTCTCTTTCTCTGTCTGTCTGTCTCTTTCCCTAGTTGCATTGTGACACACCAACATTCCATTCAAGGGCATAGCTGTGCATTCTTCTGAAGTTCTGGCTGCATTGTGGCTCCCAGCTCCATTGACTTTAATGGAGGCAGGCTTTTTGGCGAATAACTGTAAAGCGCAGGGTTAAAATTTCTTCTCAAAACATGGTCTATGACATTCCCTGAGTTAAATGGAGGGTCTCTGCAAAATTTCATGATTGTACATGCAACGGTGTGAATTCCTCTATCGGGCATACACACATACATACATACATAAATACATACATACATACATACATACAAACACTCAGCTTTATATAATAGATTTAATGTCTATAGTATTTGGAGCCATGTATCAGAAAACTAAAGCCTCACCTGCTCAAATTATGTTTTAAGAAATTTATACACAGGCAAGATACTTATATTGTAAAAGTGGTCCACAATGTGTCCCCTTTTTGGGGGGCAGATGTCTGCATTGCTGGTGTTTATATACAGGCCATGCAAATGGAAAAAGTTCCCTTTTTCCACAAGTGGCAGTGAATATATCATCCATGTTTAAGGTGAATCAAGAGCCTTACGTTTTGCTAAATAATAAAGCTGTTTAACAAGGCATCCAATAGTGATTCCTTTATTTAGAGAGCAGGAACACGTTACCTGTTTTGAAAATGGAGAAGTAAGAACATCTCAACTATTAATGAAAATCCACAACAGATTTGCTAAACTCAAAATTATTAAACAATTCCAATAGTTTGTTAGCAATCCATCCAAAATGTATCCCTTTATTTAGGAGCAGGAATAGGTTAGCAATTTTGAAGATAAAGAAGTAATAACTTCTCAAAAGTTAAAACACACAACAGGTTTACTATTCTTAAGGGCCCGTTACACGCGTCGATTTATCGGGAGATATGTCATCGCGGTCACGGATTCCGTGACGCACATCCGGCATCGTTTGCGACGTCGTTGCGTGTGACACCTACGAGCGACTCTAAACGATCGCAAATAGGATGAAAATAGTGGATTGTTGACGCGTCGTCATTTTTAAAAAATTGTTTGTTTTGGGGAACCGGCCGAATTATTGCTCCGTTTGACACCCTGCCAACATCGAACAACATTTAAACGACCGCCTGCGTCCAACAATATATCGTTGATCGCTGATGTGTCGATTTTGAGATCATTATGTGTGACAGCAAATAAACGACCTATGAACGATACCGGCAAATCGTAAATACGATCCGGGCGTGTCACGTCGCACATGCGATCGTCAGATGGATTGTAGCATGTAACGGGCCCTTTATAATTATTAAACAATTTCCATAGTTTTATATTAATCCATCCACAATGTATCCCTTTACTTAGGAGCAGGAATAGGTTAGCTATTTTGAAAAAAAAGAAGTAACGGCTTCTCAACTATGAATGAAAATTCACAATGGGATTGCTTCTCTCAAAATGATTAAACAATTACAATAGTTTTATATCAATCCATGCACAATGTATCCCTGTTTTAGGGAGCAGGAATAGGTTAGCTATTTAGAAAATGAAGTAATGGCTTCTCAACTATTAGTGAAAATTCCCAACAGGTTTGTTGCGCTCAAAATTATTGAACAAGTACAATAGTTTTATATCAATCCATCCACAATGTATTCCTTTATTTAGGAGCAGGAATAGGTTAGCTATTTAGAAAATGAAGACGTGATGTCTTCTCAACTATTAAAAAACACACAACAGGTTTGCTATTCTAATAATGATTAAACAATTTCAATCTAATATATAAAGCTGAATGTGTGTATGTGTGTGTGTGTGTATGTATGTATGTATGTGTGTATGTATGTCCAGGATTGGGATTTGCACCGTCGCAGCTACAGCCACAAAATTTTGCACACTCACACTTCTGGACCCCGAAAGCGTCATAGGCTATGTTTTGAGGAGAAATTTTAACCCCGCGCTTTACAGTTATTTGCCAAAAAACCTGCCTCCGAATGGAGCTGGGAGCCACAGTGCAGCCAGAACATCAGAAGAATGCACAGCCACGCCCTTATATGGAATGTTGGCGTGTCACAATGCAGCCAGGGAAAGAGACAGACACAGACAGGGAAAGAGGCAGACACAGACAGGGTAAGAAACAGATATAGACAGGGTAAGAGACAGACACAAAGAGACAGACACAGACAAAGAGACAGACTGACAGAGAAAGAGACAGATAAAGAGACAGAGACAGCCACAGGGAAATGGACAGACAGGGAAAGAAAGGGAAAGAGACAGACAAAGACAGGTAAAGAGACAGACAAAGAGACAGACACAGGGAAAAAGACAGAGGGAAAGAGACAGACAGGGAAAGGGAGGGAAAGAAACAGACAGGGAAAGCGACAGACAGGGAAAGTGACAGAGATAGATAGACAGACAGGGAAAGAGATTGAGACAGACGGAGAAAGAGACAGAGACAGTCAGAGACAGACAGTGAAAAAGACAGACAGACAAAGAGAGAGAGACAGATAGATATATACAGAGGGGGAGACAGACAGTGAACGGGAAAGAAACAGAGAGACAGTTACTATCCCGGGCGTTAACACATTCTATTTATACATTCTATCTCGGGAATGTTAATACATTCTATTTTGTTAACAACAGTTATTAACCCGGGCGAAGCCGGGTAGTACAGCTAGTAGTTTTATATTAATCCATCCACAATGTATCCCTTTATTTAGGAGCAGGAATAGGTTAGCTATTTTGAAGATAAAGAAGTAATACCTTCTCAACTATTAAAAAAACACACAACGGGTTTACTATTCTAATAATGATTAAACAATTTCAATAGTTTTATATCAATCCATCCAAAATCTATCCTTTTATTTAGGAGCAGGAATAGGTTAGCTTTTTAGAAAATGAAGAAGTAATGGCTTCTCAACTATTAATAAAAATTCACAACAAGTCTGCTGCACTCAAAATTATTAAACAATTACAATAGTTTTTTATCAATCCATCTAAAAAGTATCCCTTTATTTAGGGATAGGTTAGCAATTTTGTAAATGAAGAAGTAATGGATTCACAACTACGATTTATAAACATAACCCTATTTTGGGAGCCAGTCCATGTTTATATATCTTTAATAGTGTACAATTTCTAGCAGTAGTACAATATCTATACATTAGAGAAGCACAAAAGATGTAGGCTTCTAGTGCATCAGAAAAAGCTGCAAGGTAAAAAAAAATTTGACGGGCCGGTCAAGGAGATGTCTGCAATGGAGGTCCAGTTACGGCAGGCCCAGAAGCAGCAGCACAGTACAGCACTTGAATATGTGTATTAGTATTCACATATATTATCACTTACATTTTTAATGTTCTTCAGTGCTGCTATAGTACACAACATTCTGATATAGACCTTTCTAGCCCTATCCTGGCAGTACACCTTCACCTCCTATCCCTAGATCGTAGAACCCTAAAATGACTTCTGCCTTCCCTGTCCACATCTTTTATAGAGCTTGTGATAGATCCTCCTGATTAACTGCACTAAACCATTTGGATGCCCATGTGGCTGCCGTCACGTGAACCCACTTACTTTTTCTCTTTTCAGCAGTTTGAAATGGCGCCTTAACCCTTTTTTTTGCAACTCTACATATTGAATATCAAATTTTTCAAATTTACTGGGATCTGCAAATTTCAAGTCACATTGCAGTGAATTGATTAGATTGTCTTTACTCTTCTCTATTAACATTGTCAGACAGAGGAGGATTGGACTTGACTCAAGGGGCCTACCTCCTGTATCATCTATGCAAAATCAATGCATTATCATTTAAAGGGTTTTTTTGCAAACCAGAACTAATTTTTGTCAGGCACTGAGTCTTATAGTATAGATTTGTCTCTGCTTTCCTGCTTGACCAAGCGTTAAGTGATCACTCACATGCTATTTGCAAACATGTGGTCGTGTGTATGATATTCTTACAGTGAATTCTATATAAAAGCACAGTATGATGACCACAGAGTGATCAAATTTTGACTCCCCAACAGCACAATATGATTTCCAGAGAGCCCCCTATGTTCAATGTGATAACCCATATCCCCCCCATACTCAGTATGATGTCCCCATGGCACCTATTTGTATTATGATGGCCACCAAATCTCCCTCTATATACAACGTGCTGGCCCTACAGCCCCTATGCACAGTATTATGTCCCTACACAGTATGATGTCAATTTCAGCCCCCTTTATACAGTATATTGCCCCAACAGCCTCTATTTACACAGAATTATGGCCTTAATATCTACCTTATATACAAATTCCTATACACAGTATGATGACCCCCACAGCATAGCCTCTACACACTGTATAACATCCCCTACAACTCCTCTTTATGCATATTGATGGACCCACAGCTCCCTATATTCAGTATGATGGTTCCATAGATCCCTTTAAATAGTATGATGGCCCACAACCCCTCTATTCACTACATGGAGTCCTTCATAATCCCCCTATACATATATAGATGGCAATCACAGCTTTCTTTTAAACAGTATGATGGAACTCCTAGACCCCTGTAACCAGTATTTTGTCCCTACAGCCACTATATTTGCTCTATCTTAGCCCCTATAGCCCCCCTATATAGAGTTATGTAGCCTGACATCTCCCTTATAAATTGTATTAATCTCTACAGTTCCCCTGTAAACTATATGGAGCCCTCTAAGGTACCCTTTATACAGTTATTGAGCCCTACAAACCCCAAATGTATCATATTGTTCCCCTACAACTCCCCTATAAACAATATGTCCCCCCAGCTCCCCTATATACAATATATGCCCCTTACATCTACCCTATATACAGTACGGGGGCACCACATTTCCCTCTCTCTGCGTGGGGGGAAGGGCTATCCAGTGTTTGACACCATGTCCGTCCTGACTCTGTGGTCCCATGGTGTCTGAGAGATTTGTTGATATAAATATCCCAGAAAGAAAGGAACAGGTCCACCTGAGAATTCTCCGGTCGTCCGGTGGGCCAGACCGACTCTCTTTCTAAACAGTATTACAGTATGAACAGCATGTTTACATATTTCTGAACAGTATTTGTAATTTTAGCTGCAGAGTTAGATATATTTCTAAGCCATAGTCCTTCACATTCAGACGTTCTGCTTGAAAAAAAAAATAAAGTAGGCCTGTATTACATTAAATCCTTAACCTTATTTGCCTTGAATAGAATAGATAGCATTCCATCTCAGTTGTGAAATGGCTATCACATTGTCCCTGAATTAACATTCCTTCTGTAATAACATTTCGGGTTGTAACCTTGTGTATCTACTTGTATTCAAAAAGACAATAGTTTGACATTTAGTCCAAATATTTACGCAAACGTTCACTCCAACACATAGGCTTGGAAATACTATTAAGTAAATATGAAATATTCTATTCAAGGAGTACTTAAGACATTTACCATCTGATCACTGGTTCACTGTGATGGAGAATTTTCTCCATTGATTTTGCGGCTTTTTGTTTGCCATTTTACAGTGCCATTGTAATGCAAAAAATCTAGAAACTTATCTATGTTGCGTATTCTTGACATATCTGCTAATTACAACTTCTATGACTAATTTGATATTTAAAGGGGTTGTCCACTATTTTTACATTGATGTCCTATCCTTAGGGTAGGTCATAAATGTTTGGTCGACCAGGGTCCAACACATGGCACCCCCACCAATCAGTTGTTCTCGATCCCGGTGGTGGCAGCAGGAAGCCGGAAATGCTCAATTCCGGATTTGCTCCGTCTTCTGATAGCAGCCAAGGTGGGGTACTGCTAATACACCTCCTATTGATTAGAACGGGAGGTGGATGTGCAGTACCCGGCCATGGCCATTGTCAGAAGATAGAGCAGTGCCAGAACTGAGCATTTCCAGCTGGCTGCTGCCAACGCTGGGACTGAGAAAAACTGATTGGTGGGGATGGGGGTGTTGGACCCGGCCGATCAGACATTGATACAAAATGGATACAGCCGCACACTAAATGCCATCAATGTATAAGGGAACTCTGGTACTGCATTACTGCTATATGAAAAAATGAGATTTTTAGTTTATGAATTGGCCAATGCATGTAAGCCCGGAAACCAAACGGCAAGGTAAATCTGAATATTCCGGGTCCCTAACTAAAATGCCACTATCTAGGTTAAAAACATCCTTGTCTGGGCAGCTAGACTAAAAATCTAACTTGAAATGCCACTATCTGGACTAACCTCCATGTCTGGGCAGCTAGGACTCCTGGTATAAGGATTGTGAACACAGCCTGGTTTATAGGGCGGAGTGCTCAGTCACAAAGAAACTCACTGCAAATATTTCAAAAGACTGACCTGCACATCCTACAAGTTAGATTTTTAGTCTAGCTGCCCAGACAAGGATGTTTTTAACCTAGATAGTGGCATTTTAGTTAGGGACCCGGAATATTCAGATTTACCTTGCCGTTTGGTTTCCGGGCTTACATGCATTGGCCAATTCATAAACTAAAAATCTCGTTTTTTCATATAGCAGTAATGCAGTACCAGAGTTCCCTTATACATTGATGGCATTTAGTGTGCGGCTGTATCCATTTTGTATTTGCTAGGTTTTTTCAGCTGGCACCTATACACACTTGTAGGATGTGCAGGTCAGTCTTTTGAAATATTTGATCAGACATTGATGACCCATCCTATGGGCGGCGTCACACGCTACGATATATCGGGCAGTATGTCGTCGGGGTCACGGATTCCATGACGCACATCCGGCATCGTTAGAGATGTCGTAGCGTGTGACCGCTACGAACGACTGTGAACGAGCAAAAATACTCACCTTATCGTTGCTCGTTGACACGTCATTCATTTTCATAAAGTCGTTCCTCCTTCTGCGCGCCGGTTGTTCGTCGTTCCCGAGGCAGCACACATCTCTACGTGTGACACCCCGGGAATAACGAACACAGCTTACCTGCGGCCGCCGGCAATGCGGAAGGAAGGAGGTAGGTGGGATGTTTACGTCCCACTCATCTCCGCCCCTCCGCTTCTATTGGGAGGCCGCTGTGTAACGTCGCTGTGACGCCGAACGTCCTTCCCCCTTCAGGAAGAGGATGTTCACCGTCCACAGCGAGGTTGTTCGGGAGGTAAGTACGTGTCACGGGGGTAAAGGACTTTGTGCACCACAGGCAACAAATTGCCCGTGATGCACAAACGACGGGGGCGGGTGCGATCGCTCATGCGATCGCACGATAAATTGTCTCGTGTAACGCCGCCCAAAGAATAGGCCATCAATGTAGAAGTAGTAGAAAACCCCTTTAGTATACATATTATATATGTTTATATAGATAGATGTAGAGATGATAACAAAGATTCACAAGACCCAAGTCTAGAAGCCACATCAGAAGTCCATGGCTACCAGAGCAAAGTCTTGGGAACTGCCTTCAACTTCACAGAATCCCAAGTGCTTCTTAAGATTCATAGGTAAGGCAAACCATCAAGAAGACGTCCTGGGGGTGACAGCCAGAGACTACCAATGTGTTTGTTGGTCTAGGGTGCTGTTTTTGATCATCTTTCGATATGTGATCAGTCTATCACCCCAAATCCATTAGTTTACAGTTCATTCCAAACATGACTCTTCACCAATATGACAAAGGTAATATCAGGAGGCTACTTTCACGGGTGACTGACAGTCATGTGGTTTCTGGTAATAGAAGGTCACAGTGTTTGGCTGCCCAAAATGTTCTCTGACTTTCCATTGTTTCTGCATTGTACTATGTAGTTTTCATACAGGATTTTTATCTATTCCCCTTTAGCACCCAGGGGGGCTAAACTTCTGCTTAAATACTCCCTTCTTTCCTGGACTTGTGCTGGTGATATTTTTCAGTTCTTTCTAGCTCTGGTTGCAAGCAGGTGGCTTGTACTCAGATGTGCTGTTGTCGCTGTTACTTTGCTGAACCTCTACCTGAGTAATTTGTGGATAAGTAGTTCATGCATTTCCCCCTGTGTATTCTCCTTATTGTCTTCTTTATTGTTTAGTGGGGTTGACAAAAAGCTCATAACATCCATTCCCTATTTAGGGTCCAAAACTAGGGATACCTACAGTCAGGTATCCAGATCGGCGTATAGGTGCGGAGCCTATGTAGGGTGGTGAGAGACCCCAGGGACCAGTGGTAGGTTTGGTCAGGGGTCACCATCTCCCCCTTCCGCTGACACAGGGTTCACCTTCCCTTTCACCATTCACTTGGTACTTTCCTGTACCTAGCATGACAGCTACTTTGCACTGGATAGCAGCAAAGTGCCTTATGACTTTATTCTAAAGGCATTTCACTGCATCATTTAGAGATCATGTTTCTACAAATGTGACGCCCTGGACCCTCAGGGGTCACAGTACAATAATAACACACACACACCCTCCCCTGGTTAGGTGACATCAGTCAATCAAATCCTTGATGCCACCCTCCAGGGTTGATGTCCTCACCAGGTGGGGCGGAGCCAGGTGGTTGGCCCTGCCCACCGAGGAGTTCACAGACCTGGAGGCGGGAAAAGACAGTAGAGTTTGTGGTAGACAGTGAAAGTGAGAGGAGTGAAAGCTGTTGGTGTCTGGGTTGGAGCCCAGGCATGTTCAGCAAGGTCGGCAGACGGTTGTGGCCATCTGCAAGAGGTGGTGGAGGTCAGCGGAACCGTAGAACCGGGGTCGGGCGGTGGACCGCCGGTACCGAACCGGGGAGCAGATTGAAGCCAAGCACCAAGGCAGGGTACTCAGACCCCAACCAGGCTGGTAGCCGCCGAAAAGGTCAAATTATCTGATTGCGGTCTGGACCTCAGGGGTTCATTCCCACCTAGGTCCCGTCAGAAGGCAACAGCCCAACCCGTCCGGATAAGTGCCACCACCAAGGGCCAGAGATCCAAGGGCCAGCACCTGTAGGCAAAACGGGCTCTCCGGACACGTACACACCAGGGAGCAGACTACCCGTGGGAAACCATAGGAGTCAAATACACTTACACAGATGCAGGAAAACGACAGCCACCATCAACCCGTCCGGGGAGAGTGAGAACACCGCAGCCGGCTTTGGGCCCCATCCATCCAGCCATTTGGTTTACCAGAGACTCTGTCGTTCTGTGTCTGAGTGAGTAAAACAGTGCCATCCGGCACCGCGCTGCACCGCAACGTTGCACCCGCGCCCACGCTACCTCCACGCCTCGGCACCTGCACCTATACCTCCTCCCTACTCCCCCAACTGGGGCCCCGGGGCCAACAGCCCCTACCCACGGAGGGGTCAACACCTTAGCTGCTCTTCGCCATAGCTCCTGGGATCCCCCGTCACCAGCAGCGATGGTGCCCACCATCACCACAACCTGTGGGTGGCGTCACGACCGACATCCCAAATACCCACCAAAAACCTCCCCTTTTCACTCGTGGGCGAGGAGGCGCTGCTCGAGCCCCGGGTTCGGACCCGTGCTCGAGCCACCGAGGAGCAGAAGCACCGGACCCAAGTGCCCACGATTCCAGGCGAGTGGCGTTCCCCCCCCTCCGCCCGCGACACAAACATTAAAGTTGTCCATTCCGATGAGTATCGGAGAAGTCTTATTTACAACTGGAAATATGGACTCTTTGGGTCTCGTTCATCATTCTAAACCCCCTACTGCAAAATCTTCTATTGAGAATGTTGTGCGAGATGTTCTCCTAACTTTTTTTCCCCTTCTCTTCTATATTTGACAATATCATTATGTCATATATTTAAGTGCTGCTCAAAACTTAGCACCATACATAATATCTAATAGAATATATGAAAAGAAAGGATGAAGACCAAAAAAATCTATATTAAAGAGGATCTTTCAGCACATTTTCACCTATAGTAATAGTGGTATAATTATGTAGGCGTTCATCCGCAAATAAGAACAATACCTAAATTGTAAAGATCTGATGTGCCAATCATAGGAAATCTAGCATAGTAGATGTAGGAGGTGGTTGAGTCTCCATATTGTTCATGCCATTTTCTTGACTGTGAAAGATGTTTTATACTAAGCATATTGCAGGTGTTGTTGGGTATTAAAATGTATATGATAACATGTAATGCTGATAGCAAACTGTTGGCTTCCTTGTAGCAGGAGCAGGCGCCATTAAGTGATCGGGCAGGAGCAGCGGTAGGTTAGGTCTAAGATAACATAAATGGAGTGAAAGGTGGCAAGTGGCTTGCCAAGTAGTGCCAACTTCATGTGGTGCCAGTTCTGGATAGGGTTCAAGTTTGTGAAGACGTGGTTACAGTGTAAGGGCCTGAGGCAACTTTGATAGGTCTGGAGCCTACTGCTCACCCCGGCGTGCTCAGGAAAGTTGTACGACTTGACAGCCACCGAAGCCCAGAAGTGAACAACAGTGAGAAAAAGAGAGGAAATGGAGACATAAACCCAGTAGCTTGAGGACGAGATACAAGAGAGCGAGTATAAGTCGAAAGAGAGTAACCCACAATAATAGAAATAGCAGATCCGTGAGAATTGACGATGTTATAGCGGTGATAAGAATAAACTGTACAAGATTGGTTTGCCAAGAGAACTCTGGTGTCTCGTGTTTTACTACTTCATTTACAAGTGAGACCGGCAAAAGCATAATGGACACCGGCCTCAAGAAACCAGTCATAAAAGTCATATACGCACACGGGGGCTCCTTGGCGAAGGAGCGCGGAGCCCATTGTTATGCTCGTGGGGAAAGAAAGGTATTAGTGGGTCTACTGGACCAAAAGTACCATTCACATGCCTGGAGGAGTTAACGGAAAACAGTAGAGAGGGGTTTCACACCGCGCCAATGACCGACAACTCCTGAAATTTCAGATCAATGCTTCTTTATTTCACGCACAGGTCAAGTCAACGCGTTTCAAGAGTCTTAGCTCTCTTCATCAGGACAAGCTGGCAAAGAACATCAAATGATTTGATGTTCTTTGCCAGCTTGTCCTGATGAAGAGAGCTAAGACTCTTGAAACGCGTTGACTTGACCTGTGCGTGAAATAAAGAAGCATTGATCTGAAATTTCAGGAGTTGTCGGTCATTGGCGCGGTGTGAAACCCCTCTCTACTGTTTTCCGTTATCTGCCAATCGGGGACTGCTGCCGTGACCTGGAGTTACATGCTTGCATAGGAGTTGTGACTTTCACAACCTGATCTGGTGAGTAGGATTACTTATCTTAAGACCCCTTATATACCGGGGTAAGACCCTATTGCGCTTCTTTTTCCACAGAAATTATTTTGATGCCTGGAGGAGTGAACTAGATTGGCTGCAAAGTGTTCACTACTGCCACAGGAGGTGGCAGCAGGTACACACGCTGGTAAACAGCCTGCAGAGGGCAGCCCTAGGGGATCTGCGGTACCTCTGCATCTGGCGCCAGAAACATAATACAGTCTCTGGTGATAGGAACAGAGGCAGCAGCCCAGGTCCGGGATGGATGGATGCATGGATGGATGCAGCAGTTGCTGATGTGGATACTTGCGGCAGCAGTTATTGTGGTAGGCGCCCGTGTGGATACTTGCAGCAGCGGCTGTTGTGGTACCAGGCTGATGATTGTAGCAACAGCAGACTGGTAATGCACTGAAACAAAGATACGAATCAGCAGCAGAAGACAGCACAAATGCAGCAGCAAAATGGGACCTGAGAACTAGCAACATTAGGAACTTGTTGCCCAGGCACCTCCCTTAAGTTGAAAGTGCCTTACATACCAGAAGGGCAGGACAATAAGGGGACGCCAGTACGGCTGTTACACCCCTATGGCCTGGCGTCTATGTTTTTCTTCACAGTCATATGCAAAACACTCTTGAAATGCACATAGGGCATGTCAAAGCACTTGTACTGCATGTGCCTAATGCCCTTTCCGCCTAACTTGCATATGTCTTACAAGCTAGCTTATTCATGACTGACACATTGGACGTCTACCACATAAACTATGTAAGTTACCACATGCAAATGACATAAGAAATCGTGAATTGCCACATAAAGACACATATCGCATAAGGAAACCCAAATACAGTATCTCTTCACTATGTTGTTTTTTATAATTCCACACATCCCAGCATATATCGAGTCAAGAAAAAAGCTAGGCAAGAACAAAACTGTGGCTTGCTTTTAGGAAATATTTATGGACTTCTTAGAAATTGGGAGTTCAATCCATTATTCACAAGTATTCCCTTGTCCAACTCTTGCCTCTAGCATTAATCCGAGAAGTAAGAAAATAACTGTAAAGGTGGATTCCATGTGTAGATAAATCATATATCGAAATCTTGATGAGATACCTCTAAAGTTAATCCTTTATTACATACGATGGAAGAAGATTTAAGTCATAAAGTCAAATTGTTATGATATTTAGGATATTCTGCAAGTTATTTGAGTAAAGCTCATGAAGTCATAATTTGAATTCAAAATCAAACTTTTTGGAACTTTCTCTTTAACGTTTCGTTGTCGAGGTGATTATTTTTATTTTTTTAACTACATTATCTCCATATACAGTCATCAGAAAACTAAATTTATCATTTTTTAATTATATGTTTTTTTATATTTGAAAGTAATAGCCAACATCTGATCCCTTGGCCAAATTCAGATGTTTGTGTATGAACGGTAATGTGTGAACTGTTCGCGAGAATCTTGATCCAAACTCAACAATCTCATATATGCTTCACCGTCATCTAAATTTTGCCTTAAAAGGTCTAAAATTTGATAACTACAATGTCACGAGTGGGTCACAGCCTGATGTGATCCCGGGGGGATCTGAGATCAGAAGGTTACAGAGTGTTGTTAATTGTAGATCCTCTTTACCTTGTGTTGGAACACAGTTAATTCCGTCAAGTACTGAAAGGGTTAAGGTTAATTTCTATCCTGCAGTGATCTAACAGGTAGCTGTAATCTCAGCTGTAGCCAATCCCTTCTACTATAAATATACGCACCTCACTCCTTCCTATGCCGGCTATAGCTCATACCTATGCTGTCAACTTGGAAGGAGCCAGTGAAAGTTGACTTGTCACTTTAGTTGCAGTGAAAGGTCCCTGCTGGAGTGTTATTTGTTGTGTCTTTATCCACCTGTTTGTCTTTTCTGCCTCATGTTATGTTATTGTAGTGGCGAGACTTGCATCTTGCTGGCCTTCACTAGTGATGAGTTCAGGGATAGTGAAGGCCTATGCACATGATTGGCGAACGATAGGAAAGGACCCATCTAGGGACATTAGGGAGTGCAATGATCAGCCTTAGGTGAGTGTTAGGAGGTGACCCCACTCCCCTCTACCTAGCGCTAGGGCCTTCCTTTGTATTGTTACCCTGGTGTTCCCTCTGTGTTATGCCCTTCACCAGGTGCCTTCTCGGACCTGGAGCGACAGGAGCAGTCACATTGTGATATCAACCTCCGATGAACAACAACAAATGGCAAACTACAGTGTCAATATTTATTGTTTCAAAACTAGACCAAAATGCAGAAGAAGTGTGAAAAAAATGAAATACACTACATGAATCAATCAATAACTTGAAGTAATGATTTTCTGTTTGACTATATTAGTCTCTCACATTATTCTGGAGGAATTTTGCTCAACTCTTTTGTACCATGGTTATTGAGTTAATTGCGGTTTGTGGGTATTCATCGTTTTTGCACAGCACTCCTAGGGTCCCACCACAGCATTACAAGTGAGTTGAGGTCTGGACTGGGACTTGGATTTGACCACAGCTTGGCTTTTTACTTTTTCAGCCATTCTGATGTAGACATCCTGCTATTCTAGGTATCATTGTCTTGCTCCATGACCAAGGTAAACCAAGCTTTAGCTTTTCAATAAAAGGCCAAATTTGTGACTCCAGAATACCTTGGTATGTAGAGGAGTTTATGGCCACCTCAGTGCCTTGGTCCTGTGGCTGCAAAATAAGCTTAAATCATCACTCCTCCACCATTGTGCCTTAGAGCTGTTATGAGCTGTAACACAGGGAATTATGGCCAAACATTTTCACTTTGGTCTCATCTGTCCAAAAAACATTATACCAATAAATTGGTCAATTGGGACTTGGCAAACTTTATCTGTCAACCATGTTCTTTTTAAAGAAGAAGGTTTTTTTGCTGGACACATTCCAAAAAGTTCACACTCTATCAGTCTTTTTTCTAATTTTACAATCATGAACTTGGACATTTAACAACTTGTTAAAGAGCTACAGCTCAGACACTAAAGGGCTCAATTAGCTTATAACAAGCTAATTGAGGCCTTTAGTGTCTGAGCTGTAGCTCTTTTTGTTTTGTTTTTTTTTCAATTTCTCTGAGCATTGCATGATCTTAATATTCTGAGTGAATATTACTATAAAAGATATACAGCTGGACTCTAAAATGCTAATAATGTATAAGGAAACTCTGGTATTGCATTACTGCTATAGGAATATTTAAAATAAGAGATATTTAGCTTATGTATTGGCCAATGCATGTGAAGCCGGTAACCATTGACAAGGTGATCTCAGTATACCAGGACCCTAACTCAAATGCCTCTATTTGGGTTATAAACCTTCATGTCTGGGCAGCTAGGATCCAGCTATAAAGGGAAATGAACACAGCCTGGTTACATGGTGGCATGCTTAATCAGACAGAAATGCACTACAAATTTACAAAAAGACTTACCCGCACATCTAAGGTGTGAACAAGTGCTAGTGTAATACTATTGTATGTACTGGAGATTTCGATTGCGTTAGGGCAATGACAACCAGAGACGAGTTCTTGGTGCAAAAGACATTTTATAATATGTACCCGCAATATGTAAACAGAACAGAATATACACAGTAATATGTAACTGCAATATGTACACAGAACAGAATATACAGTATACAGTGGAACATAAACACAGTAAATACCTGCCGGGTTCTGAGCAAAGGGGAATTCCTGGGGCCGTGCACTGGACTCCCCCAGGGAGACCGCCAGAAGCGAACCCCTATACAGGGGCTGTCCGGCAATCACCCCAGAAGGCCCAAATGCACAGCAGCCGGGACACAAAAGGGCAGCAGGAATAGTCCAAAAATGTCCGTACGTGATGTGAGTCCTAGGGTGGATATGAACGGAAGGGACCGGGCAGAAGTGCCGACCAGAGACGGCAGACAGAGTCCGAGCACAGTTGGATGAGAGGTGAAGTCCAGAGCTGGGGTCAGGTGTTTCAACTGGATCCAAACAGCAATCAGGAGATGAGAGCAGCAGGGCAGGAGTACACAGGAAGCAGTATACTCAGGCAACTAGACTAAGCTTAGGGGTGGGCTTTTAAACAGATGAACAGGAAGTAGGGCAACAGAACAGAAAACTCCATGTTAACAAAGGGCAAGATCCTTCAAAAGAAAACTGGAAATCCTGGAACTCTGACAGTTAGCTTAAAACACAATATAATTACAAAACACATACAGCTGTACTGTAGAATGCTAACAATGTATAAGGGAACTCTGGTATTGAATTACTGCAACAGGAATATTGGAAAAAAGAAGTATTTGGCTTATGTATTGGCCAATGCATGTGAGCCCGGTTACCACGGCAAGGTATATCTCAATATACCAGGACCCTAACTCAAATGCCTCTATCTAGGTTAAAAACCTACATGATTAAGCAGCTATAAAGGGGAGTGAACACAACCTGGTTATCTGAATATTGAGATGTCCACACCTGGGAAAATTGTTGACTGGCTTGAACTTTTTTCTTTTCGATGATTGACTGCAAATTGTTTGAAAATTGCCATACAAGCATTTTCTGATTGATTGGCAACAACAGTGCTTCTCTAAGATCTTTGCTAATATCGTTCCTTCTTAGCATCATTCACACATATGCCTAAAAGCTCGACCAGCAAGGTGCCAAAACTTCTGTTCTTTCTGAGGACTAATTTATCAAGTTTGTCAAGTTCTCTCCGATATGCGCTGAAATAAAATCACCCTTGTTAAATCCTGGAATATCTCTTCAGCATGGCAGCATCCGGTCTATCTAACAGTTTATCTTACTAGAATTTTGACAGTTTGCGTCTTGCCAAAATTGTGACATCATAAAAACAACAACACTTTAGCAACTTGTGAACTTCAAATGCAAGAAGAGTGTCCTCTGCTGCTTTATTGCACTGGCTTTGTGTTTAATCTACCCTGGGATGTCTGGCCATGAGTAGGCCCCCAGAGAACAGGCAGGGACCAGTGACGTAACTAGAGTTCAATGGGCCCTGGAGCAAAATTTGGACCTGGCTCCCCCTTATGTTGGTCAGATGAAAGTATATGTATGTCTAGATTTAGCATTCTAAATCCTATAAAGACATATGAGTCCCCCCATTATTTAGTAATGTCCTCTACCCTATTCTAATGCCCCCCATCCTGGGCTCCTTCCTTGTAAATATCTCCCTAATCCTGGTTTATATGCCCCCCATCCTGGTAAGTATGTCCCACATTCTGGCATATACTGTATGTCCTACCATCCTGATATATATGTCCACCATCCTAGTATATATGTTCTATATTGTAGCCCACATCCTGGTGTATATATAACCCCATCCTGGTAAAAATGTCCCCATCATGGTATATATGTCACCATCCTGGGTCCCTCCTGGTATATACTGTCTGTCCCCTTCCTGGTGTATACTGTCCCTCTGCTAGGCCCCTCCTGGTATATACTGTTCCCTTCCTGGTATCTACTGTCCCCCTCCTGGTATATATGTCCCCATTCTGGTAAATATGTCTCCGTTCTGTTTAATGCATAAAACAACAACATTGTACTCACCATCTCTGGCTCCCATGTCGCTCAGCATCCTTCTGTGTAGCCAGCATACAGTGGCTGGCTGCTTTCATCAATGTTGGAGCTATTGCAGCACGTGATGTCATTGCCACGCGCCGCCCTTAGTCACTGGGACACAGATGAAAGCTGCCGGCTTCTGTTTGGCCGGCAGCGTGTATCACAGTACAGGGACCCGACGA
The DNA here is from genome assembly GCF_048569485.1 of Anomaloglossus baeobatrachus. Taxonomy (NCBI): domain Eukaryota; kingdom Metazoa; phylum Chordata; class Amphibia; order Anura; family Aromobatidae; genus Anomaloglossus; species Anomaloglossus baeobatrachus. The sequence goes on along the minus strand of NC_134362.1, from coordinate 179,553,236 downwards.
GTCTCTGCACCCCGATGCATTTCAGCTTGATCTGTAGCTTTGGACACACATCCAGCTGAAGCAGATGGTGGGGCAAGTGGGTACAATGCACCCCCGGGCCAGATCGCGTTTGTAATCCCTGGCCTACAATGAAAACCTGGCTGATGATGTGGCGCGACAGAAGCTCAGAGAGCTGAAAGGCGGGGAGGGAGCAGTTTTATGGAGATGGAGAAGTATATTTTGTTTTTTTTTAGAAGCTCACTGTTTAGTAGGATGGAAGCCGCAGCCAGCCAACATGTTTCTAAATTTGGCTAATCTAATTACAAACAATCTGGAATTTCCAGAATGTGGATTTTTGCAAAATTTGAGTACAATTCAATTCCACTCAACTAAATTTGCCCATCTCTAGTTCTGATAAACACCATAGAAGAGGGTGTACTTAGTTTTTTTTTTTCATGACTATAACACAACGAATAAAAAAAGACTTAATGCAGATCTCTATTCAGCTTCTGTTGTCTCCTAAGTGGGTCTGTAATAGGAAATGTATCCATTGGCGAAGCATCGGGAGGTACAAATTTTTCATTTATTCTTTGCATGGAGAGAAAAATAAATATGAGAGAACAACAATTATTCTCTGTCTCATTCCCCACTAACTTTTTTAATGCATTTGGTCTGGATTCTCTTTTCCCGGTGTGATTAACCATTGCAATTCCTGCAGAAGCATTTTATCGTAAGAGATTCAAGGCTAGAATGTTCCATTTTGCATTAATGGTCTATAATTATCTTTCTCTACACATATCTAGCAAATTGATATCATGAATTGTGAGCAGTCCATTATGTTGATTTTATAGCCTGAACCTTGAAAGATAATATTTCAGTACACGTTTTTATATCAGCTCGAAAGTCTTTGTTTGCCTGTAGTCCCCATGACAGCCTTTGCATTATTCTTTTTGAATAATGTTCCGACACGGAGTCAGTGCTCGCAATGCACATAAAATATACCAAAGCAACACCACCAAAGCACCAAAGCCACATTTTTATGAAAGTCCTTAATCTTGTTTTGTCAGCGAGTAGAAACATTACCCTATAGTATACACTATGTGCAATGTGTTCCTAATTATTAGCCCGACAATAAGGATTGGGAAATGGTCTTCTGCCTAACTAGCCAATAACAATAACAAATGCTTAACTTACTGACTTTGATTGTGGAATTATGAAACTTTTTATTAAAGAGGTGGTCCATTACAAAGCAAAGTGGCCACATCAATGTAAAGCTGAGATAGAAGGCATTTGTCACACCGGGGTATAGGACGTGATTGAATGGGGACTCCTGAGCTGGCTTTCGAACTACATGCACCCTGAGCTGACCCTCAACCCAGAGGTACACTAAATGGTAGTGAGTTCTGGGCCTCCACCATGTTCCTGTCTCCTGTCCAGGCCCTGGTGTAACTCTCTCCATTATCATTGAGGGGGAAACAGAGAGGGAAACATAGCCAGCACTGGCTACCCACCAGAAATTCCAGAGATGCAGAGGAGACATGTTCACTGATCCGTTTTTTTCTCTGTGTCTCTGGAATCTCTGGTGGGACGTACTGCCTGAGGACTCACCAGGCACTTCAGAGATGTACACCATGGAGATGTGAGTTCACTAAAGGTACAAGGGGTGGAGAGAGTAAATAAAGCTTATAGGGGAGGAGATTGGCAGAGTCTCCCATTTGCTAGAGAAGCCTTTTGGATATTAAAGTTGAAAGCACGTTATCCTAATGGACTTAACTTCCGATCCGATTTGTCATACTTTTATTGAAAGTTACTATTGTCGGAGTTTTTTGTAAATAATGTTTGTGTAAAAAAAAATTGTATGATGTTTTTTAATTCATTGTGTTTGATTGTGTATGGATATTCATCTGATGGTACTACTTTATATATAGATCCGGCTACCTATGGGATCAATTTAAAAGCCACTATACACCTCATTTCTCTATATTTGCCTATGATTAAGGAGTTTTTCTCTGAAACGCACAAGGCGTAGTAAGGCATATGGAGACTTTTTTTGATCCATTAATACAATTTTTATTGTGACTTAATAAATTTCTAATTTTTAAAAGACACCGGTGCTGGATTTGTTTCCCTCCCTGTTTCCGCTTCAATGATTATATCAGCTGTGGACGCCAACCACAGGTACCGTGCACCGACCCAAATGGATTCCTATGCAGAAAAGTGGTGAGCTGGAACTTGTTTTTTGCTATTTTAACTCTCTCCATAGCCACCATCCAAGGGATGGACCAAAACAAAATTTGGAGAGAGGTAGCTCTACGTGTGCACCTGTATTGGTAGACCAGTAAATAATAGAGATGAATTAATTCACCTGATCGGGTTCTGCATGCAGGCACAACCCAGAAGCTAAGCAATGAGAAGGTAAACCTTGGAAGGATCCTGCAATATGTCCAGTGTCTGCAGTTCTGCAAACCTCTGCAGCAAATCACCTCAGATCATGGAGAAGCAGGAAGGTCTTATCCTTCTCAGCGGTCCTGTGTCTTGCCACTCATCCTGCTACCGTGGATCACGCAGCAGGGGAAGAGATGGTTGATAACAGGGTGGCTGCTGCACCAGCTTCTCGTCCCCAAATGGGAGTAAACCATAAATATGGTCAACAGAAAAAATGAGTGGTGTTGGGTGCTGCCAACCACTGTACCACACTAAAGTTGAAAATCCTCTACTAGGTTGGCAGCACCCAAAACCGCTCATTTTTTCTTTTAACCATTCTTACGGTTTACTCCCACATGGGAGCGAGCATCTGGTGTAGCAGCAGGGTGAACAGCACCTGATGAAGGGGACAGACCATCCCAGTAACGCGTAGTGTGGAATAAAGGATTTTAAACTTTACTGCGGTACAGTGGTTGGCAGTGTCCGACACCGCTCATTTTTTCGTTTAACCATATTTACTAAGGGATGGACCAGGACAGAAGTCAGAACCCCACAAATGGACACATAAAACTAAGGGCTGCTATACAACTAAAGCAAACCCTTACCAAACTCACAAGGGATCAGACAAACAGTATACAGGAGGTAAATAAAGAGGGGAAGAAAGTTACAAAACGACCGGGTAACTTTCACAGAGAATGCTACAGACAGCAGCCCAGACACAACTTTCACCCTTCATAGATCCCAATGAGAAGCCTCTCATTCTGCCAAATCAGATCTCATGCTTTGCACTGATGAGGGGCAACACTCCGAAACACCATGTCTAAAAATTGAGATTCTGGCTTTCCTGTTATCATAATGCACATGGCAATGCTCGTTAAAGGGTCAATATTTACTTTAAGGATTGCATTGTCTAATAAGTGGAACAGAGACAATTTGCATATCAGTTAAGACCCCGTTACGCGCGTCGATTTATCGTGCGATCGCACCCGCCCCCATCGTTTGTGCGTCACGGGCAATTTGTTGCCCATGTCGCACAAAGTCGGTCGCCCCTGTCACACGTACTTACCTCCCGAATGACCTTGCTGTGGGCGGCGAACATCCTGTTCCTGAAGGGGGAGGGACGTTCGGCGTCACAGCGACGTCACACAGAGTCCGCTCAATAGAAGCGGAGGGGCGGAGATGAGCTGGACGTAACATCCCGCCCACCTCCTTCCTTCCTCATTGCCGGCGGGACGCAGGTAAGCTGTGTTCATCGTTCCCGAGGTGTCACACGGAGCGATGTGTGCTGCCTCAGGAAAGACGAACAACCTTCATCCAGGAATGTGACCGATATTTTGAAAATGAACAACGTGTCAACGAGCAACGATAAGGTGAGTATTTTTGCTCGTTAACAGTCACTTGTAGCTGTCACATGCTACGATATGTCAAACGATGCCGGATGTGCGTCAGGGAATCCGTGACCCCGACGACATATCGCCCAATATATCGTACCGTGTAACGGGGCCTTTAGGCAATACATTTATGTAATCGGAAAATACTTCTAAATTCCCAATCACCCTTTGTGCCAACTATATAGGCAATTAGAATTGTATCTATTGACTCTAAAAGAGACTTAACTCTCAGTGTTAGAAAAAACAGCTCCACATTATGAACATATAATCTAAGATTAATTGGCACATAATATTGGATGTAGTTTAACTACTTAATATCAATTTAACCAAGATTTACATCAGCCAAAGTAGGCTCACACAACAAGATCTTTTTCATAATACCTTACATGTATCACATTAGATGGCATAGCACAGTCAATCAGATCAGCGTGGTCTATCTAAGACTGTATAAAAGCAGAGGCAGGGAATGCAGCCATCATTTTGTGGAGAATCCGGATAATGTGAGAACGTCACAGCTTGTAGCTTTGCCATAAAAGTAAGGAGAAAAATCATAAAACAATAAAGAAACTGTACAGATAGTGTGTGACAGCTCATTTAAGAAGATTCAGGTGTGTGAGGAGCAGTCTGTTGGTTTCAACCAAATAACATCCATTCATCCATAGCTTTCTATGTTGAGGTCCCTCCAACATTAGTAAAGCTGAGTTAGCGTGAGAAAGCTTGAAGGAGGTTGGCTATACTCTAGTCGTTGAGAAACAATCTATTGAGAACTTCATAGTTTCTAGGGTAAATATCCTAAAATGAGATTATTTTTACACCATCAAGTCATTGTGCATTAAATCCAGTCAAATGAATGAAAAATCTTAATCGTATCTTCAACAAATACAAGAATAATTAGTAAAAGAGGGGAAATGATTGCCTAAAACCCTACACTAGAACATGTCTTATGTTATGCTCGCGGGGCGGGCACTGTATTAGTGGATCCACTGGACTGAAGGTACTATTCACTTGCCTTGGGGTGCAAACTGGGCTGACTGCCAAGCCTTCTTTACTGCCACCGGAGGTGGCAGCAGCTACCCGTGCTGGTAAGCAGCCGGCAGAGGGCAGCCACAAGGGATCATCAGTACCTGGCAGCTGGCACCCCGGACACAGTAGAGTCTTTAGGTAGAATCCGCAGCAGGTAGGGTAATGGATCTGTACAGGACAGATGGAAGGATGGATGGATGATACAACAACAGTGATTGGTATGGATACTTGCAGTGGTAGCCGGCCGACGTGGATGGTAGCGGCAGCAGCAGATCAGCACATGGGCACAGCACTGAAATATAAACCAATGTCAGCTGCACCAAACAACACAATATCAGCAGCAGCACTAAGGGAGCTGACAACTAGCAATGTAACTAACTCATTGCCCAGGCACATTCCATAAAGGGAAAGTGTCTTAAATATCTGCAGCATCTCAACTGACCTTAGAGGCACTTCCAGATTAGGGTGAACTGGCTCCTTAAGAAAAGGGGAGTGTCCTCGCGCCAACCCTTATGGCAGAAGCAGGAAGCCTGGGATGAACACACAGGCTCTTGAAGGCAGGGATGGGAAAACCACCGTAGTGGGTCCAGACAGGTGAGCGACAGACGTGTCTACCGGGAAAGGGGAGCAGGACAGTGAGGAGATGCCGGCATGGGTGTTACATCTTATATCAAACTAAACCAAAATAAATGGTGAATGATAATTGTAAGGTAAATAGGAGTTTTGCTATGATCAATCAAGAAGATGGTCTATAGTAGAACTAAAAACGTGATGACTATATGTGGTCATTTAATGTTCTCCATAGCCAAGCAATTACTTTATCATTTAAATATACTTGTCACAATTCCCTAATATTTTGAGATACAACTTAAAATCGTTCTTCATTACAGTGTTATTTGTTGTGCGCAGTGCTCAACCACTAGTCCAAGCATCCATCATTGTCAATTACTGTAACCATTTGTTGGAATTCTGTGAAGGGTTTTACTGGCTTAGTTTCAAAAATATATCCTCATTTGTGCGTTTCATGCCATTCACTATAATTAACCTTTAACTGTATGGCAATGTAGGGTATAAATCAAAATTACATTTCATTAATGACAACCTCAATAAGGTGAATTTGTAAAGTGATTGAATATTTAAAATGATTTCTAAATATTTTAAGCAATATTCTAAATGCAGACTTTGACGTGAATGCCTTTGCTCAATGTACCATGTAGTTCATTTGCATCAGTTTTTAAATAGGCTTTACATTGTTACGTATTAATGGAATATCCATGTGTATTATGCAATTGTAGAAATTGGGCGCTCACTATTCCATGTGCTCAATGGCACACTCAATCCAGATTGGAATTGCCATTTAGTTTTTCATCTTTTGTCTTCATCCATTCAGTATGCCATAAATTGCCTAAAGGTGCATCTTCTACATTGAGGAAATTAACTTGTGCCAAATCCTTACATTTCCATGTGCTTGACGATGTGAATTCTGGATGGGTGCCTTGGTCCCTGGAAGGGAAAAACCAGAATGTGAAGACAAACGTGGAAGGACTCAACGGCACACTCAATTCGGATTGGATGTGCCATTTAGTCCTTCCACTTTTGTATTCATCCATTGGGTATACCATAAATTGCTGAAAAAAGCAAAACAAGGAAGCCGCGGAGACACCATCACATGTTTCTCAACGCTGGCAGGTAACTAGCCAGGTCTTTCACCAGGAAGGAAAAGCCACGGGAAGGGCAGTCTCCAGTCAAGGAAACCACCTATGCCAAAACATGGTATCCATCCACAGACAGCTGTTTCGGGGTATTTGCCCCTCATCAGTGTGGAGTAGGAAATTAGCTAGTGGGAACAATGCCTAGTAGAAGACTATATAGGTGGTTTCCTTGACTGGAGACCTGGCTAGTTTCCTGCCAGCGTTGAGAAACATGTGATGGTGTCTCCGCGGCTTCCTTGTTTTGCATATTTCGTAGGGGGCATTGCTGTAGAATCACTGCGTTGAGAAAACACATGATGGTGCTCCGCGTTGCTGGATGTTGATCTCCCTAAGGTCAACCATCCTTACCTATATAAATTGCTGAAAGGTGCATATTCTACATTGAAGAAATTAACTTGTGCCAAATTCTTACATTCTCATGTGCTTGACGATGTGAATTCTGGATGGGTGCCTTGGTCCCCAGAAGGGCAAATCCAGAACATGAAGACAAAAGTGGAAGACTCAATGGCACACTCAATCCAGATTGGATGTGCCGTTAAGTATTTACACTTTTGTCTTCATCCATTGGGTATGCCATAAAATGCCAAAAGGTGCATCTTCTACATTGAGGAAATTAAAATATGCCAAATCCTTACATGTATTTGTGCTTGATGATGTAAATCCTTGATGGGTGCCTTCGTACCTGGAATGGCAAATCCAGAATGTGAAGACAAATGTGGAAGGACTCAATGGCACATTCAATCTAGATTGGATGTGCTGTTTAGACCTTCCACTTTTGTCTTCATCCATTAGGTATGCCATAAATGCTGTAAGAACCATCATCTACATTGAGGAAATAAACTTATGCCAAATCCTTACATTTCCATGTGCTTGACGATGAGAATTCTGGATGGGTGCCTTGGTTCCTGGAAGGGCATATCCAGAACGTGAAGACAAACGTGGAAGGACTCAACGGCACACTACTCAATCCGGATTGAATGTGCTGTTTAGTCCTTCCACTTTTGTCTTCATCCATTGGGTATACCATAAATTGCTGAAAGGTGCATCTTCTACATTGAGGAAAGTAACCAATGCCAGATCCTTACCTTCCATATACTTTAATAAAGTTGATCATGCACAAATGTGGCTAACTCTCCATTAAGTTCATGGAGACTGTATCTCCTTTAAGTTTTAAAGGAACCCTTTAATTTACCATTAGATAACATTTCCAAATGTTATATGCAACTATAAGGCTGTTTGAACTCCTTCCATTCCCGAGGCTCTAACTTTAGCTTTTTGCTTCACAAGATCACTTTTTTTACAAGGTGTGGCACTTAAAGAGGCAAACAGAAAACTCGACTATGTGAGCTCTCTTGGCCAGTATGGTGTAATGTGATGTTCATCTTTGCAAACTCCTGCGGGCACTGTGGGGTCAGCCTCTGTTCATACTGCAGAGTCTGACAAGCAACCTGAGGCTTCTGTATCGTTCAGCCAGAGTCGGGTGTTGGCTGGTTTAGATCCACTAATCTACAGCTCTGGATGAGTTCATTCCTGCAGACTGCTGAATACGACCTACATGTTCAGGTTGCTGGTTGCCAAGTGCAGCTTTCACTTCCCTATTTAAGGCACTAACTCCTTCCAGGAAGTGCCAATGATAATTTCAGATTTACTCCAGCAAACCCCGTCTTGGTGCTTTACTTTGTATGGTGCCCCAAGCTGTGCTTCTGAGTAGTGTGACCATTCTCCTGTTGTGCGTAACTTCCTCCCCTTTTGTGTTACTCCACAGTACACATATTGTTTCTCCTGTGTGTTATGAGTGCTGTGTGTGCGAGTTTCCATTCTTCCTTGTCCGTGTCATTTCGTGGGGTTTTGTATTTGTGTTTTTTGGCCCACCCCAAGGGTGTGAGAGATGGAGAGTAAGATGAGGGTCCAGGTAGGAGTTATGGTCATGCTGGGGGCTCAAACCTGGTTACCATCAAACCTACCTTCGAGATAAAGGACAGCGTAAGAACACAAGTCTTAGGACCAGCCTAGGGGCCACTGTCCTGTTTCCGTTCACCCCGCGACATATGGATGACCAAAGAGATTTAATAGTAAGAATTCCCTTATTTAAACATTAGCGCAAAGAAAATTAGTTTTGAATTGCCTTAAAATTTCCATGTGTCCCATCAGTGCCAGTTTCATTCTTCCCGCCTTCATACTAAACAAGGAATCAACAGGAAGTGAGTGCAGTTGCAGCGCTCACTGCATGTTCATTAACTTGTTTAGTCCAAAGGCTGGAAGACAGAATTTGATTGGGCACGGGGCTCATGTGATGTCACAACCCTGGCACTGCCATCCCAGACACGGTTGGAAGGGCACCGATACAGGATGTGAGTATAGTCTTTATTGTTTTCCCAGTGGAATCAGAAGGGGTTGTCCTAGTAGTGGACAACCCATTTAAGTGTCGATAACATTGCAACATTTTTGTTAAGTTTAATGATGAGCGACTCAACTGAGATTAAAATTCGGCAACCCCTTTGTGATGACTGTCACTAGGTGGTGCTAGACACCACTTGCATGCAGTATATGGATAGGCTGAGATCATAAACCAGGAGGGCACAAAAGTACATCGGGGGGCAGACAGAGATGAGGTCAAGATACGAGCCAAAGGTCAGAGTTCCAGGAGAGTACCTACAAAATACAGGGAGCAGGCAAGGACATGGTCAGAAGGAAGTCCGAGCTTAGAAGCCAGGAAGTCACAACAGAAACAGGGGGGGACAGGTAGAGATGTGTCAACAACAGTCCGTAGTCAAGAGGCCAGGATCTGAACACAGAGCACCACAGGAGCCAACAGCACAACTATAACCAGGAAGTACGACTGGTGGCGTCCTGAGGTAACACACTCCCTAATGAAGCAGAGAAGCATCTGTGTGAACACAAGGAGAGCATTCATTTTGCAAAACGCTCTGCACCATAAGCAACATATACCAGCTCTGCAGGAGAGCATAGCAGAACAATGCAGAATGTTCTGCACATTGGAATCGTGACACCCTTTAACATTTTTTCATGGGGTTTTCACAAATACAATGGAATTTACGAGTGCAATAAACAAATATGTTTGCAAGATCAAAGATCCCAGTTAAGGTTACAGTTGCGCCCAACCCTGGAAAAAACAAGCCGCGATATACAGAATAAACAAGATGTTCCATAACATTCAATAATAATGTTTCATTATCTCTCAATCTATCACAATGCGGGAACAGGCGGTGTCTTAGGTCACCTCGCAAATTGATGGAATATGCAGCCGAACAACAAAGAAAACCCTGTTTACCTCATCCTGTGTAAACTAACTCCTATGTAAGAGGCTCGCTTAATATTTCATAAGGAAAATATTTTCTCCACGTGCGCAGCACTTTTTCGAAAGGAAAAAGGTGTTAAATGATGTCACTCAGGAACGCGGGATATTTCCCATTGCAGCGCGCTATGTAAACAGAATGCATTTCTACCATGAAATATTAATAGGCTTTATTCTAGTCCGGCCATTTCAGAGTCTAATAAGCTTTACCTATGTTATTTTTTATTTATTTTTTATTTTTTTCAAATGTATTTAATCAGCGGGAAAGCATTGTTATTACAGGAACTATACTCTGAAGTCTTCAGCGTTGCGCTACCCCTGGGACCATTTGGCAGTAATGTAGTGTTGGCAAAGTCTTGCCGAGGTAGAGGAAGGGATTGTTCTAGTCATTCCCATCAGGTTGACAGTAACAGTTTATTTTAAAGGCATTATGATTTTTGCAATGAATGCGTTACGAGGCTGTGATACACAACGCCAATTTTGTTTTTCCCCGAACAATTAAAAATCTAAAATCGCGTAACCTTGGCATCCTTTTTTTTCGTTCCGCACATGGTATAGAAAGAGCCTGTTTTCCTCTACTTCTTCATCCCATCAGCTCAATGAAAACTGCTAAGTACAGAGTCTTTTATCAATTCTGTGCTGTAAATTGCATAGTGGCCTATGCCTGCACAAAGTGTTCTGCTCACAATACTTATAAATTGACACATCCAACGGCAAAGTGTCCCTGAAATGGGAAGCAGGCCAGGACTGTATAAAAGCCTCGCATGAAGTTATCATACGCGGACTGCAAAGTTGCATGACGGTAGCGCAACATTCAGGGTCAAGAGAATATATTGAGTAACACAATGCGAGATATAGCATTCAATACAAGCATTAGTGGATAATTGCCAACAGTTATAATTAATTAGAAACGAAGATAAACTGGGTTTGTCAAAAGTCGAAGCTTGACTATTGTCAACGTGACGGCAGGTACAAATGTGTCTATTACATCTGGTTTCAGAGCTCATAAACTATACACAGTGTGCAGAATTATTAGGCAAATGAGTATTTTGATCACATGATAAATTTTATACATGTCGTCCTACTCCAAGCTGTATAGGCTGAGAGCCAACTACCAATTAAGTAAATCAGGTGATGTGCCTCTCTGTAATGAGGAGGGGTGCGGTGTAATGACTTCAACACTCTATATAAGGGGTGCTTAAAGGGGTGGTTCACCCATTTTTTTTATTTTCTGTAGGAGTTATACTTACCATTCTAAGCGTCTTCTCCATTGGCTTCTGTTTCCATTTCTGGCACTGAGCGGCGCTATACTGCACGCTCAGTGCCTGTCACATGACCCCCTGGAGCTGTGGCCGCCAGCATCCTCTGACGTCCCGGCATTTCTGGGCTCTCAAACTCATAGGGTACGTCAGAGGAGGCTGGCACCACTCAGATTGAGTGACAGGGCTGTGGGCGGTGACTACCGCACTGCAGTGCACAGCCCAGCATCGAGGGGAGGATCCGGAGGATGTCAGTGTGGAGCCGGCTAAGCGTCCTGCAGATGGTGAGGCACGGGGCGCCAGTGTGCAGTACAGGGGGGCGGGTTCTTCAGCTGAATCCCCCGCTGCACGTAAGTATCTGATCACACTCTCCACCCGCCCGCTCTGCTGCGATGTCAGGAGAGCGGCCGGTGTTGGGCAGTGTGATCATCTGCTCCTCCCAGCAGCACTGCAGGACGCAGCAACCAGCAGACACTGACAGGCATGTCACTGCTGTGCTCTGCCATCTGTCCTGCTGCATGGGACCAACTGTCTGCACTCTGTCACCTGCACCACAAGTCACAGAGTGGAGACAGTTGGTGACAGAGCACCTCTGCCCCCCCCTTCTTTCCCCACTCTCTTCTCTCCCCCCACTCTTCTCCCCCTCCCCCTATTCCCCCTCTTCTCTGCCCCCCTCTTATCCCTCTCTCCTCTCCCCTCTCTTTTCCCTCTCTCTCTTCCCCCCCTCGCTCTCTTCCCCCCTCGCTCTCTTCCCCCCCTCGCTCTCTTCCCCCCCTCGCTCTCTTTTCCTCCCCCCTCGCTCTCTTTTCCTCCCCCCCTCGCTCTCTTTTCCTCCCCCCTCGCTCTCTTTTCCTCCCCCCTTGCGCTCTTTTCCTCCCCCCCTCGCTCTCTTTTCCTCCCCCCCTCGCTCTCTTTTCCTTCCCCCTCGCTCTCTTTTCCTCCCCCCTTGCTCTCTTTTCCTCTCCCCCTCGCTCTCTTTTCCTCCCCCCCTCGCTCTCTTTCCCTCCCCCCCTCGCTCTCTTTCCCTCCCCCCCTCGCTCTCTTTCCCTCCCCCCTCACTCTCTTTTCCTCCCCCTTGCTCTCTTTTCCTCCCCCCTCGCTCTCTTCCCCCCTCTCGCTCTCTTTCCCTCCCCCCTTGCTCTCTTTTCCTCCCCCCCTCGCTCTTTTCCTCCCACCCTCGCTCTCTTTCACTCCCCCCCTCGCTCTCTTTCCCTCCTCCCCTCGCTCTCTTTCCCTCCCCCCTCGCTCTCTTTTCCTCCCCCCGCGCTCTCTTTTCCTCCCCCCCTCGCTCTCTTTTCCTCCCCCCTCGCTCTCTTTTCCTCCCCCCCTCGCTCTCTTCACCACCTCTCGCTCTCTTTCCCTCCCCCCCTCGCTCTCTTTCCCTCCCCCCTCGCTCTCTTTCCCTCCCCCTCACTCTCTTTTCCTCCCCCCGCGCTCTCTTTTCCTCCCCCCTCGCTCTCTTTTCCTCCCCCCCTCGCTCTCTTACCCCCCTCTCGCTCTCTTTCCCTCCCCCCCTCGCTCTCTTTCCCTCCCCCCTCGCTCTCTTTCCCTCCCCCCCTCACTCTCTTTCCCTCCCCCCTCGCTCTCTTTCCCTCCCCCCTCGCTCTCTTTCCCTCCCCCCCTCGCTCTCTTTCCCTCCCCCCCTCGCTCTTTTTCCCTCCCCCCCTCGCTTTCTTTTCCTCCCCCCCTCGTTCTCTCTCTCTTTTTCCTCGCTCTCTCCTGGCATGGTCAGTACAGAAATCTCTCCATCGTGGAGGGGTGAGAGGGAGTAATAAACATGGAGTCCCTACTGTGTCTGTGTATTTATTTCTAATAAAGTATTTTTCTCTGTGTGGTCTTTTTTTTTTTTTTAAACCCTTTATTGGAGATTCTTAGTGGCCAGGTCAAACTTGGCCTGACATTAAGAATCTCGGGCTTTATACCAGCCGGTAAAACATAGCTGGTAACGAACCCCTTATTACCCAGCGTGCCACCTGCCACCAGGGTCACTGGAAGAGTTGGATACAGCGCCAGAAGATGGCGCTTCTATGAAAGCGCCATTTTCTGGGGCGGCTGTGGACTGCAATTTGCAGCGGGGGGCCCAGAAAGTTTGGGCATCCTTCACTGCGGATTCCAATCCCCAGCTGCCTAGTTGTACCTGGCTGGACTCAAAAATTCGGCAAAGCCCATGTCATTTTTTTTTTTTAATTATTTCATGAAATTCATGAAATAAAAAAAAAAAAGGGCTTCTCTATATTTTTGGTTCCCAGCCGGGTACAAATAGGCAGCTGGGGGTTGGGGGCAGCCCGTAGCTGCCTGCTGTACCTGGCTAGCATACAAAAATATGGCGAAGCCCACTTCATTTTTTTAAAAAAGTTTTCAGGCAAAAACCTTTATAAAAAAAAAAATGCTTCCCTGGATTTCTATTGCCAGTGAAAGTAACACCAAGCAGCGGGGGTTAATAGCCAGTAGCTGCTTGGGTTACCCTTAACAATAGAAAATGCAGCGGGAGCCCACAAACAATGTGATTTTTTGTTTTTTATTTTTAATGAATTTTTTTTTTAAAAAAAAAAATCGACATGGGCTTCGCCCATCGAGCACCAGAGCATTTTACTGCTCAATTCATCCCAAGTAATCAGATGACTGCAGTGTCTGCCAATTACTTGTTCTGTGTCCCCCTGCATCCATCGCAGCGTGTACGGGCTGTGAGGTCACCTGAGTTCAGTCCAGCACTGGAGTCAGCTGATCTGAACTCAGCTGAACTCCAGCCCGCACACGCTGTGATGGATGCAGGGGGACATAGAACAAGTAAGGTCTAAGCCACACGGCGAGAAACACAGTGCGAGTGGAGTGCGATCAAACATCGCATTCCACTCGGACCAATATTAGCCTGTGTGTCAGCGCACATGAGCGATTATTTTCTCCGCCCTAATTGGACCGAGAAAACAATCGCAGTATGCTGCCACTGTAATGCAAGACTCTCTCTTTTACCCATTCAAGTGTATGTGGTGAGAGAAAAATCGCACTGCACTTGCGGTACATCGGTGGACTACGGAGGAGAGAGGGAGAGAAATCCCTCCCACCCCTCCTCAGTGCTGGCCCACCCCTCGAGTGCCAGACCGCCCCCCGCAGCTGAGGTCTGCTCGCACAGTCGGACCTCAGTCGCAGGGACACACGCATGACACTCAGCTCTGCTGTACTGAGCGTGAGCTGAGTGTCATGCGAGGAGATCGCAGTAATCCCCGTGTGGCCCCAGCCTAATCGGCCGACACTTGAGTCAGCTGATCTGAACTCAGCTGAACTCCTGTACACACAGCCCGCACACACAGCCCGCACACGGTCACATGTGACCGGCAGCAGGCAGTGACTGCTGTTAAGGCTACATTCACATGACCGTTCCGTTTTTGCGGGCCACAAAAAACGGTCCTTTTTTTCATGGATGCATCCTAGTGGCATCCGTGTGACATCTGCGTGCCTTCCGTTTTTTTTGCGGACCGCAAAAAACGGAAGCAGCAAGAAAGATAAATAGATGAGTAGATATAGAGCTGAATAGATAGATATAGAGACAGAGGGATAGAGGGATGAATGAAAGAATGAATAGAGGGCTGGATAGATAGATAGATAGATAGATAGATAGATAGATAAGAAATACATATATAATGTCCCACCCCCCTGCATATTCTAAGCTGGCACCCTTTTGTGACTTTCATGTGGCACTAAGGGGTGCTTAGCCTTGTAGTTAGACAAAAAATAAATAATAAAAAAAAAATGACATGCGGTCCCCCTATCTTTTGTAGTCAGCTAGGGTAAAGCAAACGGCTGCAGCCTGCAAACCACAGCTGGCAGCTTCACCTTGGCTGGTAATCCAAAACAGAGGGCACCCCACGCTGTTATTTTAAATTAAATAAATAATTTAAAACAAAAAACATGGGGTCCCCCAAAATTGGATCACCAGCCAAGGTAAAGCGGACAGCTGGGGTCTGGTATTCTCAGACTAGGGAGGTTCACAGTTATTGGACACTCCCCAGCCTAAAAATAGCAGGCTGCAGCCGCCCCAGAAGTAGCGCATCCATTAGATGTGCCAGTCCTGGTGCTTCGCGCCATCTCATTCCGTTGCCCTGGTGCGGTGGTAAACGGGGTAACATATGGGGTTAATACCAGATGTGTAATGTCACCTGGCATCAAGCCCTGGAGTTAGTGATGTCAGGCGTGTATCAGTTATCCGACATTACCAACCCAGGCAGTAATAAAAAAAAAAAGACAAGAAACACATTTTTATTTGAAAAAACACTCCCCAACACATTCCCTCTTTCACCAATTTATTAGAAAGAAAAACAAATCCAGGTCTGGTGTAATACAAGGGGGTCCCACGATGATCCATACCATAGTCAATGTCCCAGTCAATGAAGAACAGAATGTTCCCCATTGGCTGGGAGAGCCGTGCAGTGACCTGAGCTAACATCAATAGGTCAGCCCAGGTCACTGCAGGGCATGACGAGTGCTGCAATCAGGAGGTTAGCGAGGTATATTACCTGCGATGATCGCTGAACTCCTGACAGCAGCGCTGTCACCGAGTTCAATGACCGCCGCCTTCACAAACCAAGTATCGCGAGCAGCCCGTGACGTCACCACTAGTCACAGTCTCGGGTCAACAGCGAGAGGTGATGTGACAAGCGGCGGGCATAGAAGGCAGTGACGACCGCTGACGTCAGGAGGGCAGAACTTCATTACCATAGGTAATGAACTTACTAACCTCTTGACGGTAGCGCTTGTCATCCCCGCGGCTGCTGACACTGCAGTGCGGGCCGCTGCTGACACTGCTGAGCGGGCAGCCGTGGGGCTGGGGCTGGAGCGGGACACTGACTGCACGGGCACCCAACGGAAGTCACATGGAAGTGCTTCCGTGTTGCTTCCGGGAATTTTGCGGACCCATTGACTTGTATTGAGTCACGGTTCGTTATTACGGAACAGAATAGGACATGTTCCATAATAACAGAGCGGACATACAGCATCTGATGTGTTTTTTTTTGTAGGATCGGATGCACATGGAAGTGCTACCGTGTACCATCCGATCCTACACAAAAGACATTGAAAAGATGGTCCTGTCTGTGGGGCCGCAAAAAACAGAAACTGACCAGGACAAACGGAACGGTCATGTGAATGAGCCCACCTGCAGCCATTGCAGCGTGTGCGGGCTGTGAGATCAGGAGTCAGCTGACTCCAGCGCCGGCCGATAAATTCTGTGTCCCGCTGCAGAAGCATCTGGTAAAATAACGGTTGCATGCGCTGCACATTTAATCCACAGGATCCGGTCATATGCGGTTTGCGGATGATACGGACGACACACAGACTAGGCAAGAGGGAAAAAAGCAATCTCATCACCCCCTCACTTTTTTTTCCCCAATTATTTTTTTCACATGTTGCGCCAGCTAATAATCATAATTTCTGTACACACACTCACACTCACATTATACACACACTCACACACACACTCACACACACACTCACACACACACTCACACACACACTCACACACACACACACTCACACACACACACACACACTCACGCACACTCACACACACACACACACTCTATATACGTGCACACACACACACTGTATACACACACACACACTCAAATTCACAAACACACTGTATATACACACACACACACTCTATATACGCGCGCACACACACACTGTATATACACACACACACACACTCACACACTGTATATACACACACACTGTATATACACACACACTGTATATACACACACACACTGTATATACACACACACACTGTATATACACACACACACACTGTATATATGCACACACACTGTATATATGCACACACACTGTATACACACACACACACACACTGTATATACGCACACACACACACTGTATACACACACACACTGTATATACACACACACTGTATATACACACACTGTATATACATGCACACACACAGTATATACACACACACACACTGTATATGCACACACACTGTATATATGCACACACACTGTATACACACACTGTATATACGCACACACACACACTGTATACACACACACACTGTATATACACACACACTGTATATACACACACTGTATATACATGCACACACACAGTATATACACACACACACACTGTATATGCACACACACTGTATACACACACTGTATATACACACACACACACCAGTATATATACACACACACTGTATACACACACACTGTATACACACACACACACTGTTTATACACACAAACACACACACTGTATATACACACACACACACACACACTGTATATACATACACACTGTATATACACACACACACTGTATATACACACACACACACACTGTATATATACACACACAAACTGTATATACACACACACACTGTATATACACACACACACACTGTATATACACACACACTGTATATACACACACACTGTATATATGCACACACAAACTGTATATATACACACACACACACACTGTATATACACACACACACATACACACACTGTATACACACACTGTATACACACACACACACACACTGTATATACGCACACACACTGTATATACACACACACATACACTCACATACACACACACACTGTATATACACACACACACACTGTATATACACACACACAGTATATACGCACACACACACTGTATATACACACACACACTGTATATACACACACACACACTGTATATACACACACACACTGTATATACACTGTGAGGTAGCGTCGTCGGCTGCGCTGCAGAAGACACGGGATCCAGGCACCAAGGTTCACAGCACACGGTTTATTCCAAAGAAATAGTCCATAATAGTACATATGTGCCTCTCCGGCAGAGAACTCAGGGAGATGTGATCACTCCCTCACACCCGGCACACCTGCCCTTGTTCCTGAATCTATTTATCCCTCCCTTCAGCCTGTAGGGAAAACAGCATTAACCCTATAGTGGATTATCATGGAGTGAGCACAACCGGGGCGAGACATACCGGCCGTCATAGATAACCCCGGTCACAGTCTCACATACCCCCCCCCCCTCAGTTCAAGCGTGCGGGGTTGAACTCCTGCCATCAAACACGGGCCGCGGGACAAGGCATCGGCGTTGCCCTGCAACCTACCGGCCCGGTGTTCAACCGTAAACTGGAAGTTCTGCAGAGAAAGGAACCACCGGGTAACCCGGGCATTCCGTTCCTTGGCGGACCTCATCCAGACCAGTGGAGAGTGATCTGTCACCAAGCGAAACTGCCGTCCCAGCAGGTAATAGCGTAGGGACTCCAAGGCCCACTTGATCGCCAGACACTCCTTCTCCACTACGCTATAATTCCGCTCGGGAGGGGTGAGCTTCCTACTTAAGAAGGTGACTGGGTGTTCCACCCCCTGAACCACCTGAGACAGCACTGCCCCCAGGCCGACCTCCGAGGCGTCAGTCTGTACTATGAACTCTTTCCGGAAATCAGGGTTTACAAGAACGGGCTGTCCGCACAGGACCCCCTTCAGGGCCCGGAAGGAGTCCTCGGCCTGCGGAGTCCAGTGCACCATGACGGACTTCTTGCCTTTGAGAAGGTCCGTCAAGGGGGCTGATAGTCCCGCAAAATCTTTTACAAACCTCCTGTAGTACCCCACGATACCCAGGAAGGCCCTAACCTGTTTCGTGGTCAGGGGTCTAGGCCACTTCTGGATCGCCTCAACTTTGTTAATTTGGGGCTTAATCACTCCTTGGCCTATTACGTAGCCCAAGTAGCGGGCTTCCGTGAGTCCCAACGCACATTTCTTGGGATTGGCTGTCAATCCGGCTGTTCGAAGCGCGTCCACCACCGCTTGTACCTGTTCCAAGTGGGTCTGCCAATCGGAGCTGTAAATAATGATGTCATCAAGGTACGCTGATGCATACGCCTGGTGGGGTTCCAGCACTAAGTCCATCAACCTCTGGAACGTGGCCGGAGCGCCATGTAACCCAAAAGGCAAGACAACATAGTGAAAGAGACCCTCCGGCGTAACAAAAGCGGTTTTCTCCTTGGCGGACTCCGTTAGTGGCACCTGCCAGTACCCCTTGGTCAGGTCGAGCGTGGTAAAATATCGCGCCTGTCCCAGCCTATCAATCAGCTCATCCACCCGGGGCATGGGGTAGAGATCAAACTTGGATATTTCGTTCAATCTCCTAAAGTCATTGCAGAACCTTAAGGAGCCATCGGGTTTTGGTATTAGGACAATCGGACTAGCCCATTCACTCCGGGATTTTTCGATGACCCCCAGGCGTAACATTGTCTTTACTTCCTCTGATATGGCTTGTCGTCGAGCCTCCGGTACCCGGTATGACTTCAGGCGTACCTTCAGGTGGGGCTCGGTGACAATATCATGTCGTATCAGACTGGTCCTACCGGGCAGCTCGGAGAAGACATCGGGGTTCTGCTGAACCAACCGTCTGGCCTCTCGCCTCTGTGTCTTGGTGAGGGCTTCTCCAATCCTTACTTCCGGTTCGTCCTCTCCGGAGGTCGCTGGAGCCGGATGTGAACGACCCGAAGAGGAGGGAGGTGGGGAAAAAACAGCCATCAGGCTTTCCCGTTCCTGCCAAGGTTTTAATAGGTTGACATGGTATATTTGTTCAGGTTTCCGCCTACCGGGCTGCAATACTTTATAGTTAACCACCCCGACTCTTTCCTTTATCTCGTAGGGGCCTTGCCACTGAGCCAGGAATTTACTCTCTGCCGTGGGAATCAATACCAACACCCGATCCCCGGGATTAAAGGTCCGCACGGTGGCTTGTCTATTGTAGCGGCCGCTTTGCGCGGCCTGAGCCTCCTGTAAATGCTCCTTCACAATTGGCATGACCGCGCTTATGCGGTTCTGCATACCCAAAATGTGTTCAATCACACTTTTATGGGGGGTGGGCTCCTGCTCCCAGGTTTCTTTTGCCAGGTCCAACAATCCCTGGGGATGTCGCCCGTATAACAATTCAAAAGGCGAAAACCCCGAGGATGCCTGTGGCACCTCTCGTATGGCAAACATCAAATAGGGAAGCATCATATCCCAGTCTTTCCCGTCTTTTGAGATCACCCTTCTTAGCATGGTTTTCAGGGTTTTATTGAATCGTTCCACTAAACCATCCGTCTGAGGATGATACACAGACGTACGCAACTGCTTGATCTGGAGTAGCCGGCATAGCTCTTTGGTCACTTTAGACATGAATGGGGTCCCCTGATCCGTAAGGATCTCCTTGGGCAACCCCACCCGGCAGAACACAGCAAACAACTCCCGAGCTATAAGCTTTGCTGCAGTATGTCTGAGAGGTATCGCCTCGGGATACCGGGTGGCATAGTCAACGATCACTAGGATATGCTGGTGCCCTCGAGCAGACTTTACGAGGGGCCCCACCAGATCCATCCCTATCCGTTCAAAAGGGACTTCTATAATGGGTAACGGTACCAACGGACTGCGAAAGTGGGTCAGGGGTGCGGTAAGCTGACACTCCGGGCAGGTTTCGCAGAACCGTTTTACCTCCCCAAAGACCCCGGGCCAATAGAACCTTTGCAATATTCGCTCCTGCGTTTTCTTGACCCCTAGGTGACCACTCATCAGGTGTTTATGAGCCAAGTCGAGGACCCGCCGGCGATACGGCTGGGGCACCACCAACTGCTCTACCCCTACGCCCCGTATTTCATCTACCCGGTAGAGTAAATCCTGCTTAAGAGCGAAATGGGGGTATCTTACCTGGGCACCAGACAGCTGTGCCACCCCGTCAACTACTCTCACCCGACTCCGGGCGTTGGGCTGTCCCAAACGTATCCGGGGACGCCTCCAACTCCGGGATGGGCTCGACCGTCTCAGCCTTTCCTGCCAATACCTCTAGGGGCGACCTATCAGGTTCACATCCTGTCCCTATCATGGGGACCCCTACGGCAGGCGTCCCGGATTCAGGATTGTAGGGCTCAGGTCCCGGACTGACCAATATCTGAGGGGACTTAGGAGGTCCCTTCCATAAAGTCCAAAAATAGGGCAGATCCCTTCCTAGGATCACATCATAGGGAAGAGTATTAATAAGTCCCACCTCATGTTGCACCTGACCGCAAGGTGCTGTGATGGTGACTATCCCCGTGGGATAGTCTCGGCGGTCCCCATGTATGCAAACCACCCCCACGGTACGTCCGGTGGCCTTTACTTTAGCCCTTAGGGTTGATCGCACAAGGGTCACTAAGCTTCCGGAATCCAACAAGCCTGTAACCGGACATCCATTCACCTGAATTTGGCACAAGTGGGGCTCAGTCTCTGGGTAGACCAGGTCAGCGGTACACACCACCTGAGCATACATTGAACCCCGCCGGGTAACCCCACAATCCATGGGCTCCGTGGTGAGTGGACACTGGGCTTCCATATGTCCCACCCGCTGGCACCGCCAACATCTAATAGGGAAGGACACCCCCTTGACGAGTTGTCGTTTAGGGTACATAGTTTTCCGGACCTCAGGGACGGAGGGTGCAGCTTCAGACGGGACGGTAGCGGACTCCCGCACCGGTGTCAGCGGTGGGTCCTTGGCCCTAGGCTTGGAGGGGCCGGACCGCCGGGCGGTACGCAAAGTCTCAGTGTCCCGTATCAAGTCCTGCGTAGCCACATGCCGCTCTACCAGGGACACTAATTGGTCCAGGGTACTCGGGTCACCCTGTCCGACCCACCGTTGAACGGTGACGGGTAAAGTGCGCACAAAACGATCCACTACTACCCTTTCCACCATTTGCGCCGGGCTCAGAGTGTCAGGCTGCAACCACTTTTTTACAAGATGTAACAAGTCATAGGCCTGGGAGCGTACGGGTTTGGCTTCCTCAAAGAACCACTGATTTACCCGCTGAGCCCGTACATAGGTATTCACCCCCAACCGAGCCAGTATTTCGGCTTTCAGGGTCACATAGTCAATGGCGTCCTCGGTACAGAGGTCCAGGTATGCTTTTTGGGGTTCCCCCGTCAGATAAGGTGACAATACCTCAGCCCACTGCGGGGTCGGCAGCTTTTCCCGCTCGGCCACCCGTTCAAACACCGCCAGGAACGCTTCCACATCATCACCCGGGGTCATCTTTTGCAACGCTTGTCTCACCGCTTTCCGGACGCTGCCGTCATCACCCGATCCCGGGGTTGTTGCTGCCGGTCCGGCACGGATCGACTTGGCCAGGAGAACCATCTGTTCTTGGTGCCTTTTTTCCTGCAATTGCAAGGCTTGCTGCTGACGTGCATTGGCCTGCTCCATCTGTTCTTGGTGCACTTGCAAGGATTGCTGCTGACGTGCATTGGCCTGATCCATCTGTTCTTGGAATTTTTTTTTCCTGCATTTGCAAGGATTGGAGCAGGTGTGCATTGGTCTGTTGCTGCTGTGCATTAGCCTGAGCCAAATGCTTTAGTATGTCCTCCATGGCGTCGCCGGGTTTGGGCTGTAGTATAGCCGCTCGAATCCAGGACATGTGCTACTGGGTCACCAGGAATGGATGCTACACCTCACCGGCTGTCATGCCCGCCGATTCTCCACCATATGTGAGGTAGCGTCGTCGGCTGCGCTGCAGAAGACACGGGATCCAGGCACCAAGGTTCACAGCACACGGTTTATTCCAAAGAAATAGTCCATAATAGTACATATGTGCCTCTCCGGCAGAGAACTCAGGGAGATGTGATCACCCCCTCACACCCGGCACACCTGCCCTTGTTCCTGAATCTATTTATCCCTCCCTTCAGCCTGTAGGGAAAACAGCATTAACCCTATAGTGGATTATCATGGAGTGAGCACAACCGGGGCGAGACATACCGGCCGTCATAGATAACCCCGGTCACAGTCTCACAACACACACACACACTGTATATACATACACACTGTATATACACACACACAGTATATACGCACACACACACTGTATATACACACACACACTGTATATATACACACTGTATATACACACACACACACACACTGTATATACACACACTGTATATACGCACACACACACTGTATATACACACACACACTGTATATACGCGCACACATACACACACACTGTATATACGCGCACACACACACTGTATATACGCGCACACATACACACACACTGTATATACGCGCACACACACACACTGTATATACGCGCACACACACTTTCTTCCCCTGGCTGTGCAGAGCTGCTGCTGTCTCTGTGATTTCTCTCAGTGCATCCACTGGGAAGAGGCAGGGAGGAGACAGGGTGGAGAGCAGAGTGGGTGTATTAGACACAATGGGTGTGTTAGATAAGCTAGACACCGCCCTAGAGCCACAAAGAATTCTGGGACTTGTAGGAACTGAACACAGGAAGTCAGAGGAGAGATTAACCCCATCAGAGCTGGAGCCAGCAATGAGCATGTGCTGCTGGTGCACAATAAAAGGTAATTTTGCTGAAAAAACATAATAGATGTGTTGAGGGGCACATATTAGCAAGATTTATCAGAAAAAAAAAATCAGTTTTGGTAACTGGACAACTTCTTTAATTAATAGGCAACTTCCTTTCCTTTGGCAAAATGGGTCAGAAGAGAGATTTGATAGGCTCTGAAAAGTCCAAAATTGTGAGATGTCTTGCAGAGGGATGCAGCAGTCTTGAAATTGCCAAACTTTGGAAGCGTGATCACTGAACAATCAAGTGTTTCATGGCAAATAGCCAACAGGGTCACAAGAAGCGTGTAGGGCAAAAAAGGCACAAAATAACTGCCCATGAATTTAGGAAAATCAAGCATGAAGCTGCCAAGATGCCATTTGCCACCAGTTTGGCCATATTTCAGAGCTGCAACATTACTGGAGTATCAAAAAGCAGAAAGTGTGCCATATCAGGGACATGGCCAAAATAAGGAAGGCTGAAAAACCACCACCTTTGAACAAGAAACATAAGATAAAACGTCAAGACTGGGCCGAGAAATATCTTAAGAATGATTTTTCAAGGTTTTATGGACTGATGAAATGAGAGTGACTCTTGATGGGCTAGATGGATGGGCCAGAGGCTGTTTCAGTAAAGGGCAGAAAGCTCCACTCCAACTCAGACGCCAGCAAGGTGGAGGTGGGGTACTGGTATGGGCTGATATCCTCAAAGATGAACTTGTGGGACCTTTTTGGGTTGATGATGGAGTGAAGCTCAACTCCCAGACCTACTGCTAGTTTCTGGAAGACAACTTCTTCAAGCAGTGGTGCAGGAAGAAGTCGGTATCATTCAAGAAAAACATGATTTTCATGCAGGACAATGCTCCATCACATGCATCAAACTACTCTACAGCATGGCTGGCCAGTAAAGGTCTAAAAGATCAAAAAATAATGACATAGCCCCCTTGTTCTCCTGATCTGAACCCAATAGAGAACCTATGGTCCCTCATAAAATGTAAGATCTACAGGGAGGGAAAACAGTTCACCTCTCGGAGCAGTGTCTGGGAGACTGTAGTGGCTTCTGCATGCAATGTTGATCGTAAACCGATCAAGTAATGGACAGAATCTATGGATGGTCGGCTGTTGAGTGTCATCATAAAGAAAGGTGGCTATATTGGTCACTATTTTTTGGGGGTTTTGTTTTTGCATGTCAGAAATATTTATTTCTAAATTTTATGCAGTTATATTGGTTTATCTGGTGGAAACAAACAAGTGAGATGGGAATAAATTTGATTTTTATTAATTTGCCTAATAATTCTGCACAGTAATAGTTACCTGCACAAACAGATATCCTCCTAAGATAGCCAAATCTAAAAAAAACCCCACTCCAACTTCCAAAAATATTAAGCTTTGATATTTATGAGTCTTTTGGGTTGATTGAGAACATAGCTGTTGATCAATAATAAAAAAAATCCTCTAAAATATGACTTGCCTAATAATTCTGCACACGATGTATGTGATGACTGTCACGGGAGGTGGGTATAGTCTTTATTATTTTACCTGTGGAATCAGAAGGGGTGTCCTAGTAGTGGACAACCCATTTAAATGTCAATACTATTCCAACAATTTTGCTAAGTTTAGAGATGAGAAACTCAACTGAGATTCAAATTCGGCAACCCCTTTGTGATGACTGTCACTCGGTGGTGCTATTAAATATAAAATAAAAAGAAGAGGGGGAAGCCCTGTTAAGAACCTGGTAACAAGGGGGGAATAAAATGTCAAAAAGCCACTCACCTGTAGAGGTTGTGCACCCTTGCACAACCCCGCTGATGGCAATGGAAATACCCCTGTGTCTTGGATGAAGTCCAGGCACTGCTAAGTCCCATGTCCGCATGCCTGTTGGCATCCTCTGGATGCGATCGCGTGATCAGAAAGGCGGAAGTGAATCACCAAAGATCCCCTCACCGGGATATGAAAATTGAGTTAGCTTAAAGCAAACGGTCGGATAGGAGCGCTGGGAACATAAAACTCGGCTGGAATTAATAACAAACCTTTAGTAAGCCACTACGCGTTTCAATAGACAAGATATCTTCATCAGGTGTAATCAACTTTAACTAGATAGCGCTAGACATGCTTGTAAACAGTAAATGTAGAAGTAGTCAGACAAGCCAAGATCATAAACCAGGAGGGTACAACAATACATGGGGTGGACAGAGACGAGGTCAACTCAAGATACAAGCTGAAGGTCAGGGTTCCAGGAGAGCATGTACAAAATACAGGGAGCAGGCGGGAACATGGTCAGGAGGAAGTCCGAGGTCAGAGGCCGGGAAGTCACAACAGAAACAGGGGAGGACAGGCAGAGACAAGTAAACAACAGTCCGGAGTCGAGAGACCAAAACTAGAACACTGAGTATCATAGGAGTCAACAGCACAACTGTAAACAGGAAGTACGACTGGTGGCATCATGAGCTCATATGCTCCCTAATGAAACAGGGCAATCACCGGGAACGAGAAGCATGTGCGAGAACACCTCCCAGGACCAGTGTGAAACCTAGTGCTATGAAACAACCAACAGAGCATTCATTCTCCAAAATGCTCTGCACCATAATATATACCGGCTCTGCAGGAGAGCATAGCAGGACAATAGATAATGTTCTGCACATGGGAATCATGACACTATACTTCTCTTTAATGAGATGCAGTGATTCAGGTCTTGACAAAAATTTGGAATGTGTTGCATTATTTTTTACAATGACTAGCTGATTATTACTAGAAATATATTCAGGCGGGTTCTACCCCTTCTTTGTGGTGTTCAAATCAGAGGATGGACTCCAAATAGAATGAATTGTTAAAGATTGGCACTCACTTTCGTCTTGTTTTTTTTTCAATGTGTTTTCTTCAATTCATCATACATAACAGTGACGAATTTCGATCTAATCCATAGATCTTTCTCAAACTTGATGACAATGCACATCAGAGCCACTGTCTCGCTAAGCACAACATTGAGCTGGTGGCTCGGAAAGGATATGTAGTCACTACCTGTCATCTGTGAATATCTGTACTTTATTGCCATTCACAGTCACTGGACCTGCATTCATAGTTTACGACAGAGCTTTGTGGAAACATTTGGATAATAAATTGGTGAACAAGGGAAAGTGTGGGGGAGTCTTTATAGATCGACGCCTCTCCATTAGTAATCCCTGGGCTTCATGCCAGTTGACATTACACAGCTGGCATCAACCTCTAAAAATATTACCCCATTACTACAGCACTAGGGCAATCAGGAAGAGCCAGTGTGATATTATGAGCTGCTATTTTTTAGGCCGGGAAGGGCCAAATAACCATGGACCTTCCCAGCCTGATATCAGCCCCCAGCTGTCTGCTTTACTTTGCCTGGTTATCAAAAATAGTGCGGACCCCATGTCATTTTCTTTTTTTATTTAGTTACTTCATATGAGCAACCTGGGAGTCAGAGATGACCCCAGTCATCTTGCTCATGCGGTTTCTATTCCATTTTAGGGGTGTTTCCATCCATCTCAGTGATTGTCCTGCCTCACCATCCCACCTGTTAGGGTCTTTTGGGAAAAAAATGTTCAAATTCCCATTGATTTCCATTATACTCATTACTTATTACCATTTCTCTAAGCTCCACATATCCCAAGATGAAGGACACAATAACCAGCTTTGATCTATATGGATTCCATGGTACTTTGCTACCATCTTCGTCCTCCTGTGAAGCCCATCCAAAGATATCAGACTCTCTATATACTGCAATGCTAAGGTGTTGCAGTATACAGAACAAGTGATCAGATGATCCCAGATTCAAGCCCCTCAAAACTAGTAAAATAAAATAAAAAATGTAAATAAAATGTAAAAAAAATATTAAAAAAAATGGCGGCATGGAGTTGTTTTCACCAATTTACTGAATATGCATTTTTCCCCTATTTTTTTTCCAGCAAAATTGATTAAATAATTGAAAACTACAACTTCCTCTATATTGCCAAAAAAAAAACAATTGGTCTTGGCGCGAAGGTATAAAGTAGTATACATCTTCTACAAAAAATTGTAAAGCATTGGGGCTGGATTTATTTTTCAAGCTTCTGTAAAACTTAGAGCAATTTGGCTACATAACCCTTGAGAAAAGCTGTGGAGTGATTTTCCTACACATTCAAGACCTGTAGAAAAAAAAAGAAAATGCCTATAAATCTGCGTAAAGTAGCCTTGTCTGAAATCACACGCTCAGCATCTTTTGAAGCCGTACATGAAAAATCCATGCATTATAAGTATAGTGTTCATACAAATGTTATTCCTGGCCTCTACTGATGGATAATTACACATTCACTGGCTCTCTACGACATGATAGCACCGATATAATTATGCAATAGTCCCCGTGGTTGACACTTCTTCTATCAGATAATTGCTCGTGACATTCTGCTGAAAAGCAGTAACAGAGGCCAAGGTCGAAGTAAAGAGTTGAATTCAGATTCCGGAGGGGACAGTACCTATTAAGGTACAATATAGAAGACAACTGAGTGAGAAAGCTAAAAGCTTCATACAGCATTTAAAAAAAGAAATGGCAGACCCTATGGATTCTACCCCTTATCTATTTTGCTCTTATATTATAGAATTAAAAATAATATATTTTTTTTAGAATACTATTGTATGTAGGAGGACAAGGGTTTCAATATCTCTCCTGAAGAGGACCTGTTAAAGTGGACAAAAATTACCAGTTTTTGCTCTTCAGTTATTCACCCCACTTTCCTTAGTGCACTTTTATAAATCCACCATCAAATTCTATAAATTTAAGCCTTTTTATTTAGTCTTTAATTTTATGCTCTTTTCTAGATTCCTCAGGGGTGTGTCAAGATGTGCTGCATAATCACGCTGTGAACCACACCCCCAATATCAATAATTTTTAGTCACAGGATTCTTCAGGGGCATGTTTAGCTCCTCTACATAATCACCCTGTGAACCACACCCCCAATATCAATAATTTTTAGTCACAAGATTCCTCAGGGGCATGCTCAGCTCCTCTGCATAATCACTCAGTGAGCCAGACCTCCAATAGCAATAATGTTTAGTCCCAGAAATCCTCAGGGGCATGTTTAACTCCTCTGCATAATCACCCTGTGAATCACACTTCCAATCTCCATAATATTTATTCACATGATTCCTCAAGGGCATGTTTATCTCTTCTACATAATCTCTCTGTAAACTATGCCCCCAATAAACGTATTTTTAGTCACAGGATTCCTCAGGGGCATGTGTCACTCTTCTGCATAATCACCCTGTGAACCATGCCGCCGATATCCATAACTTTTAGGATTCCTCAAGAGGCATATGTAGCTCTTCTGCAGAATTTCTCTGTGAACCATGCCCCCAATAAACATAAATTTTAGTCACAGGATTCCTCAGGGGCATGCTCAGCTCCTCTGCATAATCACCCTGTAAACCAAACCTCCAATATCAATAACTTTTAGTCCCAGGAATCCTCAGGGGCATGTTTAACTCCTCTGCATAATCACCCTGTGAATCACACCTCCAATGTCCATAATATTTATTCACATGATTCCTCAAGGGCATGTTTAGCTCTTCTACATAATCTCTCTGTAAACTATGCCCCCAATAAACATATTTTTAGTCACAGGATTCCTCAGGGGCATGTGTCACTCTTCTGCATAATCACCCTGTGAACCACGCCCCCAATATCAATATTTTTTAGTTACAGGATTCCTCAGGGGCATGTTTAACTCCTCTGCATAATCACCCTGTGAACCATGCCGCCGATATCCATAACTTTTAGGATTTCTCAAGAGGCATATGTAGCTCCTCTGCAGAATTTCTCTGTGAACCATGCCCCCAATAAACATAAATTTTAGTCACAGGATTCCTCAGGGGCATGCTCAGCTCCTCTGCATAATTACCCTGTAAACCACACCTCCAATATCAATAATTTTTAGTCCCAGGAATCCTCAAGGGCATGTTTAGCTCTTCTGCATAATCTCTCTGTAAACTATGCCCCCCAATAAACATATTTTTAGTCACAGGATTCCTCAGGGGCATGTGTCACTCTTCTGCATAATCTCTCATTAACCACGCCCCTAATCAATATTTTTTAGTCCCAGGATTCCTTAGGGGCATGTTTAACTCCTCTGCATAATCACCCTGTGAACCTTGCCCCCGATATCTATAACTTTTAGGATTCCTCAAGAGGCGTATGTAGCTCTTCTGCAGAATTTCTCTGTGAACCATACCCCCAATAAACATACATTTTAGTCACAGGATTCCTCAGGGGCATGTTTAGCTCCTCTGCATAATCACTCTGTGAACAACACCCCCATTAAATATTTTTATTCACAGGATTCCTGACGAGCATGTTCACTTTGTGAACTACACCCCAGTAAACATAATTTTTAGTCACAGGACTCACATAAAAATGGCCATTTTTTTGCTAAGTATCTCGAATTTTTTGCATGTTTTTTTCATAGTAGTAATGCATGTCTATATTCCAATATTTATTGTTCCACATATCTTAGCACTACAGAATGCAACGGTCTCCTTTTTGTTACTATGTTTCATGTTCAGTTTGCACCTGTTCACTTTAAATGAAAGGTGACATTACCAGTGTGAGACCTGTAGATCAGGAGAGCAGACTGTCAGTCATTATATGTCTCATACTGGTAGCATCTCTTTTGCATTTAAAATAATCTAAGAAGGCTGATTCTCTGTAAGATGTGTGTGTGTAATGCAAGTCACTATTTATGGATAGTACAGACGGAAGAGTAGTCAGGAAAGCTGGATTCTGGTAAATTGAACACACGTATGGACACAGGGAGTAGACAGAAGTGTAGTCAGCTCACAATTAGGGATGACCGAATACGTCGATTATCCGGTTTCGCAAATATTTTCCGAATACCTCGCTGCTATGCGAATATTCATTGTGCAATGTAAGTCTATGGGAAGCCTGAATAGTTCCGAATAGTTGTTATTCGGGTTTACCATAGACTTACATTGTGCATCGAATATTCTCGAATAGTCGAATAGCGGCGAGGTATTCGGAAATTATTCGCGAAGCTGGATAATCGAAGTATTCGATCATCCCTAGACACAATCCAAGTGGCAGAATTGCAGGACGGCACGTAATATGTTCAGGGAGAAAACTGAGATGTGGTCAGGTAACGGTCCAAAGTCAAAACACAGGAGGTCACAACAGGAACAGGGAGCAAGTAGAGAGGAGTCAAATAATGGTCTGGAGTCAAGAAACAAACATCAGTACACATGCAGAAACACAGGTCAACAGCACAACAACCGAACCAGAATGTACGACTGGCAACATTCTGGAAGAGCATGCTCAGTAAAGCAGCAAAGCAATTGCCAGGAGGATGGAACACCTGAGTAATCAGCATCTCCCAGAACCAGCATGGAATCCTGCGCTGTCAATCAACCTGCCAGCTCAGTAGCTCAGGAAAAAACAGCAGAGCATCTCCTAATGTGCAAGATGCTCTGCACAGAGGAATCGTGACACTTTTTCTGGCCAATAGATTTTAACAGTTCTTTTACATATTAAAAAAAATATGGTTATTTGTGGAATTAACCATTGGATCGCAGATATTAAGGTATCATTTTTTTCATCTTCCTATGACCTACACAACCATATAAATGGCTTAAGAGTATTGATCCTACTAACAGATTCCCTTTAAGAGTTATTGAGAAAATTCCATGGAAGGATTTCAAATTTAAATGAAACACAAGTAAAAAAAACATGAAATCTAAATTAAAATGTTTCTATTCAGCATAAGGGCCATCCAAGTGTAGATAAAAAGATGTATCTTATTATATGCCACCCATTAGGAAGTATGATGTTCATTTTCGTCTAGACAAATATAGATACAGCATCATTAAACCACTTACTAGAATAATTAGCGCAAACTTGAATGTCTAAATGGGCTCTTATCTCAAATTCACTTTATATAAAACTCAAAAAAAGAAACACTTCCACACACCCCTCTTCTGCACCCACTTATATCAATGTCGTCAATGAACCTTCATTATTGACTAGTCTCAAGGCAGGTCAACAATTGGTAAACTTTGTCCAAATACTTAGATAAAGTCAATATTGTTTCTAGTTTAAATATTCTAAATTGTTTGTTTTTTCTTTTCATTTTTAGAATTTAAAGTTTTCTTTATTGGTGAAGTTATATCAGCTTAATAAAACTTTTTAATATACACATTTGTATACTTTAAGGAGTAAATTAGCTGAAAAATGTGTTGTAGATGTGTTTAAATCAGATTTGGAACCATATAACGTAATATAAACGGCATAAATTATTAAATAGATCCCTTAGACTTGATGGGACTGTTGTATTTGCTATGAAAATTTGTTAAAATTACTTCATAATAGTTTTTGAAGGATTTATTAAATCTCTGCCAACCTAGCTCCTCCATGTCCTTCCTATTGCTTTGATCTCACACTGTCATATTCAATGCCTGCGCGCTGTCACTTCAGATGTATCAGAGCCAGAATCGTTATGGGACCTCAGAGGGTGTTTTCGTGGTTAATAAAGCGGTGAAAGAGGGTGTTTGTTTTGTATTTTATGTCAAATAAGGATTATTTTGGTGTTTGTGTTTATTTCTTTTCACTTTTGCATTAGTAATTAGGGGGTCTCATAGACACCTCCCATTACTAATCTAGTGCTTATTGGCAGCTGTGAGTTACTATTAAACCCTTATTACCCTGATTGCCACTTCACCAAAGCAATCAGAATGAATTGGGTAAAGTTTTGGGATTGTCACATCCAATGAATGTGACAATCCTGGGTGGCTGCGGGCTGCTACGTTTAGGCTGAGGGGGCCTAATAAGCAGAATTCTCCCTAGCCTGGGAATACCAGGCCTTAGTTGTCAGGCTGTGATTCAAAATTTTGGGGACTGCATGCCATTTTTTAAATTACTTATTTAGATAATTAAAAAAAGCTGCATGCTTCCCTCTTATTTTGATACACAGCCAAGATAAGCACATGCAGCCTGTAGCCATATGCTTTGGGGAACCCTATGCCAATTTTTAAAATGTATTTATTTATTTTTACACCAACAGAGACGTACAGTGTCTCTGATTGACATCAGTCAGTCACGCTGTCACAGAGGGTATGGGTGTGTCTGACTGCAACCAATCAGAGATGCCAGTCCGGAGGGAAGGAGAAGCAGTGCATATATATGAAGGATAATGAGCAGTCCCGGAAGTAGCATTAGAGGCCCATGGGAGGCTCAGTAAGTGTAACGTGCTTGATCCAATCCCCTCTACCACCATTCTGGTCCCCATAGACTTATATGGGGACCGGCATCCGGACAGATATCCGGGATCAATTTCGGCCCCAAAACGTTTTTTTTTTTCCTATAAACATGGTTGGACCCACCGATCCTGGGTATCTGCGATTCTGGCCATCACTATTTCTCAGCAATTCCTTTTTTATTTACATATGACATTCTGACCGCATTTTATTTTACTTTTATTTCAGCTATATGATAAAAATGCTATGTTTTTTATTTAATTTCTTTTTGGTGTTCACTAAAGTGCTCAATTAGTGTGGCAGTTTTATAGATTGGGGTGTTCCAGATGTGGCAATACCAAATATAGTTTTATTTTACATAAATATACATATTTATTGGTATAATACTTTTTATTTGTTATTTTTCTGGGGGTTTTTTTAATATTTTTATTTTTTTTTCCACTTTTTTTCCCACTTCTTTTACTTAATCCTTATATGGGACATTAACTTATATTAGTCTAATCACTGGTATAATGTATTGCAATGCAACGGGACTGCAATACATTATACCGGTCAATTCTGCTTTGACAGACGCCTCATAGACCATGCTCCTAGCATGGTCCAACAGGCTTGCCATAGCCGGCTGACCCAGAAGTCGTCATGATGACCTCAGATTGCCATGACAATGATTGTGCCTCTGCTATCACATTGCAGGGATGCTGATTGGGTGGAAGAAAGAACATATTCCCTTTCCCAGTCCCCCCAATTCTGCGATTGTTAGTTATCATGGCATTTAGGGGTTTAAACAGCCAGAGGCAGTGCGGAGACCATCCCTGGCTATGTCAAATGGAGCTCAGCTATAAGTTACACAGGCGGCGATCATGTGGGCACAGCCCCAGTTCCATATGGCATAAATTTACATAGTTTTTGCGGACACCCCTTCCCGACCATGACGTTGCGATGAGTTTAAGCTATGGTAGTGATGTATTCTACCTTTTTTATGCTTTCTCAACGTTAATTGAAGGGAAGTTTCAGACAAGTGTATTACTGGTGCATTTGTTGTGTTTTATTATATATAGAGTTGAATGGATTGTAGAAAATTTGAAACATTTCCCAAAGGTTTCCTAAAAAAATGTTTTTCATAGAAATAACTTGACACAAATATCAATACTGGAAAGATGCTAATTGCTTGGTGTAATGCGGCTCTGTCAGTAGTCCCATGGCAGCTCGAAAATGGATACCATGGACATGATTAGTGCAAGTCACTCTTCCTACCAAATCCCAGGGGTTGCCTTGGCCTTCACCCTTTAACCCCAGTAAAGGAATCTGGACTCAGAGATCAATGGGCTGGCGCCATGGAATAAGCTGCTGTTTGGTTCTGACTTGGCTACCTGACCACTCCTGCCAGCCTTCACCACCAATCAGAAATGCAAGAATAGTCAATAAAGAAAGCCGAGGTCAACAATAGAGATGAGTGAACCTTTGGAAGTTCAGTTCAGCAGGTACAGCCGAACCTTCAAAGTTTTCATTTTTGACCCCAACTTGACCCGAACCTCAATGGAAGTCAGTAATTTGGCAGTTCATGACACCCCCTACACGCTACCAGCCATATGCAGAACACTACTGGGGGAGGGTGGGCGGGGTTTTTCAAATTTTATGATTGTGCTCATTACATCAGATCATGCTGATTTTACCATCGGTGTAAGTCTTTCAAACACTGCAAGTGGCTCGCATAGGGCTGAGCATCACTCATACCCAAGCACAGCGCTGCTCGCTTGAGTGGTTTGCACTTGTAGCTCACTTGATCTTCGAACCCAAACTTTGTTTTTTTGGTAGTCGGTTTCTGAACCTCAAACCTAAGGTTTTCTCATCTCTAGTCAAAAACAGGAAACAAGTACACTCTACTGGAGTTGAAAAGGCAGGACTAAACCAGCAGAGAACATGGCTATATCTGGCAGCGTCCAACATTGAGCTGAAAGCTTAAGTAGGGTGTGGTGCTCTCCTTTTGCTCGGAGCAAGGAGCTGATAACTGCAGCTTCACACACACCCATATTGTCAGAATAAACACCACTGCATGTCTCAGCCTTAGTAATCTTAGAGGTTGGATGAAGGCTACACCATCAAGATCTGCTGGTTCTGATGTTTCTTCTATCATTAGTGCCACCTGTAGAATGAATATGGTGGCACTTTTCCTTAGAAGAAGACATCAATGGAACAGGTCCTGGTGGAGATATGACACTGTGAAAATAGATGTAGAACACATAACTTTTGTAAGGAGAGATAAAGATGAGATTGGTATTTTCTGATGCTTCAAAAGCGGGGGAATTGGTGCCGAGCATGGTCTTTTTTCTTCTCTCAACCTCATGCATTGCATTTCAAAGTGATGAAATTGGCATAGAACCATGAGTTTCAAAAAATTCAACTCAAATTTGATCCTACGTGAATCAATCTGCTTGTTTCTTATTATAATGCAAATACCAGTTGTCACAATTCCTCTGTGCAGAGCATCTTATAGACTAGACGATGCTCTGCTACATTTTCCTGAAATACATACCTGGCACTTACGGGATTCCTCTGTGTACAGCATCTTGCCGTTGGAGATGCTCTGTTGCGCCTGCTAGCAGCTTGTTTGACAGTGCAAGATTCCATTTGGTGCTGAATACTCAGGTGTTCCTCCTTCATGGTAATTGCTCAGGCTTCTTTACTTTGCTCGCGCAGAACTTTGCAAGTTGTATTATCTGGTTCTGCAGTTGTGCTGGTGGCTTGTGTCTTTTGCTAGTGTTCTGATCTTTGTTCTCTGACCCTGGACTGTTATTTGACTTCTCTCTGCCCATTCCCTGTTCTCTCATGACCTTCTGCCTTCTGACCTTGGACCATTACCTGACCACGTCTCTGTTTATTCCCTGAACCTATTACGCACTCTCCTGGATTTCTGACTTTCATAAATATTGATCTGACTATGCCTCTGTTTCCTCCTTATGCTCATATGTGTCATCCAGTTACCAGTCCCCAGCTATCGTGACTGCTCTTCCGTCCATACTGCCTGTTAGTAGTGACTGCATCACACCAGTCTTACTGTGTGGCAGCTTCATAGAGATCTAGGGATTGTCTTTTTTTTTTTAATTAAAATCTCAATTAATTATTTTAACTGGGACTAAAAAATCTTTTTCGAGTCCAAGATCTTGCCTCTATCATTGTAGAACATAGATTTTTACTGGTGCTGCTTGAATTGGCAAAGTGATGGATTCTGCAGAATCAGAGGTTTCTTAGAAATTTCTTTCATTTAGACCTTCACATTGACTCCTGGGCATAGGATGAATCTCATCAAAATATCTCATCTTCATCTGACATCTGTTGATCTAATCAATGTCAATAATCATTAAGAAAGCATGCACCTTTAACTAATCAATAAAGTCTTAATAAAACCATGTTTTTATGTCTAATGGGAAGGTTTAGTCATGATCGATACTCCTAATAAAATACTACTTACATCTTTCAAAAAATTGATAAATCTTTAGCCATAATGGTTGTTAAGATATTCCTTCCAAGGGCCAATATTACTATATTAATATATATTCTTAAAATAAATCAATACACTTTGAAAGTCATAATGGTATAGCTCTACTGTTAATCTCACAATATAAAACAATACAAAAAAGAAAAGGTCATAATATTATTATTATTATTATTATTATTATTATTATTATTATTATTATTATTATTATTATTATCATTATTATCATTATTATCATTATTATTATCCTTATTTTTATTGTCTCTTGAATTGTTTTATGTGGTTAATATTATTGTTATTATTATTATTAACAATGGTATAGCTGTACTGTTAATCTCTCAATATAAAACAATGCAAAAACATAAAGGTATTATTATTATTATTATTATTATTATTATTATCTTGAATTGATTTATATTGTTAATAATAAACATAATAATAATATTAATAATACTAGTTATGTTTATTATTAACAATATAAAATGATTCAAAATAATCATAATAATAATATTAATAATAATAATATTAATACTAATAATAATAAAATTAATAATAATACTATTATTATTATCTTTATTTTTTGCATTGTTTTATATTAAGAGATTAGCAGTACAGATATACCATTGTTAATATTACTATTCTTCTTCTTCTTATTATTATTATTATTATTATTATTATTTTTTTTTTTTATCTATCTTGAATTGGTTTATATGTAATAATATTAATTATTATTATTATTATTATTATATATCTTGAATTGTTTTATATTGTTAATACTACTACTACTACTACTACTACTACTACTACTAATAATAATAATAATAATAATAATAATAATAATAATACAATCACTGCCGCCCCCTTCCTATATGAGTCTGGACCCTGCTACTGAGAGCTGATTATAGCTTCAGCATAGCTCCATCGATTCCGGTCTTTGTGGTGATTTAGTTTGTGGTGATCTGTAGTTGCGATTTTGAGTCGTGTGGACGTTTCCCTGTTGTGCGTTTTCTTCCTTCCTTTTCTTTTTTCCCCTGTACATGTATTGTCTCTCTTTTGTGTTTGAAGGCAGTGTGTATGAGTTTTAATTCTACTTTGTCCGTGTCATTTCTGTGGGGTATTGTTACTGTATTTTCTGGCCCACCCCAAGGGTTGAGGAGAGGGGTAGTCAGTTCAGGACTTGAACAGGAGTCAGGGCCACACTGGGGGCTCAGACCTGGTTACCATCAAAGGAGAGCGCAGGGTGTCAAGTCTGAGGGCCAGCCTAGGAACCTCTGTTCTGTCATTTCATACCCCGTGACAGGTTTACTGTGTTCCCTGACAGCACAAAATGTGTTATCCTCTCATCTATTTGGTTTTGACCCAGCCAGTTGTGTGGCTGTATCCCTTTTGCTGCTGCTTATCTTGAGCTTGGCTCATTCTCATTGGTTACCCTGGTCTATACCCTTATAACTTAGACTCAGCCCATTTCCTAGGTAGCATAAATTGATGTCTTTGCAGCTTCCATACTGTTGGCTGTTAACAAAGACTAACCCAGTGCTAAAGACCTGGAGATTTCTAGAAGGAAAGTCCACATCTTCATCCAGAGCTTTATTTTATTTTTTTTCTTGCTTATTTAGCACCATCACGTTCTACAGCGCTTTACAGAGTCACTGTCCCCATTGGCATTTACAATCTAAGCCTATCAGTATGTCTTTAGAGTGTGGGTGGGGGACCGGAGAACCAGGAGGAAACCCAAGAAAACACAGGGAGAACATACAAAGGTTAATGAATAAGAACGCACCACCATAGAGATTTTGATGTCCAGTTTAGTCCAACATCAAATCTTTTAGCACCGCTCTGATGGTTGATGGAAGGCAAAAGGATGGATTATTTACTGTATTTTTCATTTTATAAGACGCACTGGATTATAAGACGCACCCCAAATTTAAAGATAAAATAGTTAAAAAACAAAAGGGCGTCCGTCTTATACTTCGGTGTTGTCTTACTGGAGGGGGGCAGCAGCGGTGGTGGAGCGGGGTCACAGGAGGCAGAGGTTGTGATAGGAGCAGTGGCAGGGCTGTGCTGGCAGCGGCGGGTCTGTGCTGGCAGCAGCGGCAGGTCAGTGCTGGCAGCAGCTGGAGGTCTGTGCTGGCAGTGGTTGCGGGTCAGTGCTGGCAGAAGCTGGAGGTCTGTGCTGGCAGTGGTTGCGGGTCAGTGCTGGCAGCGGCAGCAAGTCTGTGCTGGCAGTGGTGGCAGCAGTGGTTGAGTGGTGGAGCAGGCCAGTGCAACAAGTGTCCCAGATGCTCTGTTGGCAGTCCGGGCTTCAAAGAAATGGCACTCGAAGTGGCGTGTGCGCAGATGGAGCTCTCATTCAAGAATTCCATCTGCACACGCACTGACTGCGTGCGCCATCATTTGAAGACCGGACCACGGACAGACCATTTGGGACACCCGCTGCACAGCCACCGCAGCTTCCATTGCCAGTACAGCCACCGCAGTCCGCACAGACAACCGGCCGCCCACACAGAGTGGCAGCCAGCAGGCCGCCTGACCACCCGCGCAGAGAGGCAGCCGGCCGCCGGCATGGGAGGCAGCCAGCTACACGAACCAACAGGCACCTGGCCACCTCAACAGACAGACACCTGGCTGCCCACACAGAGAGCCACACAGACAGCCCAGCCAATTCTCCACCTCCCGATAAGCTACATTCGGATTTTAAGATGCACCCCTCATTTTTTTCCCAAATTTTTTGGAGGAAAAACGCGTCTTATAATGCGAAAAATACAGTAAATATTTTAGATTACAGATACAAATATTTAAAATGTGTGGTTCATTTAAATTATAAAATTAGAAAAGTATTACTGCAAAAGTTCATATAGAGCATGAAACACGTAATATAATAATAATTTATGTCTTGTCTTTTTCGCAGGTACTTCAGTCACCAAGGTAACAGCAACAGATGCGGATGACCCAGTGTATGGAAACAGTGCAAAACTGGTTTACAGCATATTGGAAGGGCAACCTTATTTTTCTATTGAACCACATACAGGTATGTCTGCAGTGCAAAATACTAAAAATACAAATACATTGAACAACTACAAAACATACCTGTTATTTGTAAAATGATATGCAACTTTATGACTTTGGATAGATCGATGGATGGATAGATTGTGTTTCATTAATTCAATACAAAAGAGAAATGCATATATTATATAAAGTCATTCCACACAGAAGGATCTATTTCTATATATTATATAGAGTCTATATAATATATAGGAATAGATCCCTCTGTGTGTAATGACTCTATATAAAATATAGAAATAGATACTTCTGTGTGTAATGACTCTATATAATATATAGGAATAGATCCTTCTGTATGTAATGTCTCTATATAATATATAGCAATAGATACTTCTGTGTATAATGACTCTATATAATATATAGGAATAAATCCCTCTGTGTGTAGTGACTCTATATAATATATAGAAATAGGTACCTCTGTGTGTAAAGACTCTATGTAATATATAGGAATAGATCCCTCTGCGTGTAATGACTATATATAATGTATAGGAATAGATCCCTCTGTGTGTAATGACTCTATATAATATATAGGAATAGATCCCTTTGTGTGTAATGACTATATAATATATAGGAATAGATCCCTCTGTGTATAATGACTCTATATAATATATAGTAACATATCCCTCTGTGTGTAATGACTCTATATAATATATAGGAATAGATCACTCTGTGTGTAATGCCTCTATATAATATATAGGAATAGATCCCTCTGTGTGTAATGACTCTATATAATACATAGGAAGAGATCCCTCTGTGTGTAACGACTCTATATAATATATAGGAATAGATCACTCTGTGTATAAAGACTCTATATAATATATAGGAATAGATCACTCTGTGTGTAATGACTCTATATAATATATAGAAATAGATCCCTTTGTGTGTTATGACTCTATATAATATATAGAAATAGATTCTTCTGTGTGTAATGACTCTATATAATATATAGAAATACTGTGGATCCCTCTGTGTATAATGCCTCTATTTAATATATAGGAATAGATCCCTCTGTGTGTAATGACTCTATATAATAAATAGGAATAGACCCCTCTGTGTGTAATGAATCTATATAATATGTTTCCATTTTTGTGTTTAATCACTGAAAAAAATTAACTTTTTAATGATATTCTTATTTATCGAGCTGCACCGATAGATAGAAGGATAGATAGATAGACAGATACATAGATAGAAGGATAGATAGACAGATACATAGATTGAAGTATAGATAGATACATAGATAGATAGATAGATAGATAGATAGAGGGATGGATAGATAGAGGGATAGATAGATAGATAGAGGGATAGATAGAGGGATGGATGGATAGATAGAGGGATAGATAGATAGAGGGATGGATGGATAGATAGATAGATACATAGGGGCCCTTTGCACACTACGACATCGCAGGTGCGATGTCGGTGGGGTCAAATCGAAAGTGACGCACATCCGGCCTCGCTCTCGACATCGTAGTGCGTAAATCGTTTTAACTACGATGACCGAGCACAAAAGCGTCAGTATCGTATGATCGGTGTAGCGTTGGTCATTTTCATTATTTTGGCTGCAGCTATGGTACGATGTAGTTCCTTGTTCCTGCGGCAGCATATATCGCTGTGTATGAAGCCGCAGGAGCGAGGAACATCTCCAACCTGCGTCCCGTCTGCAATGAGGAAGGAGGAA
This sequence comes from Anomaloglossus baeobatrachus, assembly GCF_048569485.1. Taxonomy (NCBI): domain Eukaryota; kingdom Metazoa; phylum Chordata; class Amphibia; order Anura; family Aromobatidae; genus Anomaloglossus; species Anomaloglossus baeobatrachus. The sequence goes on along the minus strand of NC_134362.1, from coordinate 179,512,235 downwards.
GGTGAGCGGGATGTTTACGTCCCACTCATCTCCGCCGCTCTGCTTCTATTGGCCGCCTGCCGTGTGACATCGCTGTGACGCCGCACGACCCGCCCCCTTAGGAAGGAGGCGGGTCGCCGGCCAGAGCGATGTCGCAGGGCAGGTAAGTGCAGGTAATATTTGCTACGGCAGCTATCACAAGATATCGGAGCTGCGACGGGAGCGGGGACTATCGCACTCGGCATCACAAGCATCGGCTAGCGATGTTGTAGTGTGCAAAGGGCCCCTTAGATACATAGATAGATAAAGGGATAGATAGATAGATAGATAGATAGAGGGATAGATAGATAGATAGATAAAGAGATAGATAGATAGATAGATAGAGGGATAGATAGATAAAGGGATAGATAGATAGATAGATAGATAGATAGATAGATAGATAGATAGATAGATAAAGGGATAGATAGATAGATAGATAGATAGATAGATAGAGGGATAGATAGATAGAGGGATAGATAGATAGATAGAGGGATAGATAGATAGATAGATAGATAGATATAGGGATAGATAGATAGATATGGGATAGATAGAGGGATAGATAGATAGAGGGATAGATAGAGAGATTGGTAGGTAGATAGATAGAGGGATAGATAGAGGGATAGATAGATAGATAGATAGATAGATAGAGGGATAGATAGATAGATAGATAGATAGAGGGATAGATAGAGAGATGGGTAGATAGAGGGATAGATGGATAGCTAGAGAGATGGATAGATAGATAGAGGGATAGATAGAGGGATAGATAGATAGATGGATAGGTAGATAGATAAATAGATAGATATATAGAGAGATGGATAGATAGACAGATAGAGAGATGGATAGATAGATAGAGGAATAGATAGATAGATAGATAGAGGGATAGATAGATAGATAGATAGATAGAGGGATAGATAGATAGATAGATAGATAGATAGATAGAGGGATAGATAGATAGAGGGATAGATAGATAGAGGGATAGATAGATAGATAGATAGATAGAGGGATAGATAGATAGAGGGATAGATAGATAGATAGAGGGATAGATAGAGGGATAGATAGATAGATAGATAGAGGGATAGATAGATAGAGTGATATATAGATAGATAGATAGATAGATAGATAGATAGGTAGATATGTGTCGCCCTGGGCAAGCCAGGGGACACGGGTCACACCACCACCACACCCCACACTCCAGGTAGGCACATCTATGCTAACCATAAATCCTTGTTGCCTTCCTCCAGGAGTCTGATGATGCACACCAGGGGGTGGGCCAGGCGGTTGGCTCCGCCCACCGAGGAGCTCACAACTCTGGAGGCGGGAAGACCAGGCAGACAGCTCAGGGAAGAGCTTGAGTAAAGAAGTCCAGTGAGGGACATGAAGGAGTAAACAACATAGAGTTAAGCCCAGGCAGGGCAAGTGTGAGGAGCTAAGCAGAGGAGTTAAGAAAGTGAAGTGACAGTAAAGAAAGAAAGCCTGAAGGGTCCAGCTTTGTGGAGGGCCAGATCAGCAAGGTCAGCGACGGCGGTGACTGTCTGGAGGGGGACCGTTTGGAAGTTCCTGGAAGGACCCCGTTGGCTGTGTGCCCGGTGGTCTGGAGCAGTGTTCCGAAGGACAGTCAGCACCAGGGCAGGGGCCTCTCGGACCCCGGCAAGGCTAGGAGTCGCCAAATTTGCCGAATCCGTCAGTGACGGGGACGCAGATCCCCCAACAACCAAGTCCCGATTGAAGGCAACAGCCCAACCTGAAGCAGAGAGACACCGCCACCGCCAGGGCACCAGTTTCTCAGGGCCAGCGCCTGCGGGCAAAGTGCAGAGCTCCTCCGGCCCAGATTGCAGTCGGGGAGCGGGTAACCGGAGGGAATCCACCGCTACCACAAGTCAAACATAGGTGCAAGGAAGAGGGACATCACCGTCACCTACCGGGAGTGCAGGTGCAGCCGTCTGTGGGACCGTCCTACCAGCCGTTTGGTTTACCGTACAAACTGTGTCCGTGTCTCAGGCTGAGTGAGTACCACAGTGCCGCAAGGCACAGCGCTGCCCCCGCGTCCCTGCGCCCACCAGGCCCCGCACCTACTTCCCCATCACCGGGCCCCGGGATCACCAACCCCTACCCACGGAGGGGCAACACAACAACTGGCTGCTCCGCATCGCCATCCCCGGGATCCCCATATTGAGCAGCGGTGGTGAAATCACCACAACCGTGGGTGGCGTCACGAACTATAACAATCCCCACACCCAACCACAAAACCCCCCTTTTCACTCACGGGCGAGGAGTGTCGCTCGAGAAACCCCGGGATCCGGCCCACAGCTCGAGCCACCACTGAGCAGCTGCCGGACCCGAGCAGAAGGGGTGAGCACGGTGTGCTGACACCCTCCTCCCCGCCCGCGACAACTTGGCGTCACGAACAGGATCTTACCGCTCTGCCGTCTGGTAGAGGTGCGCCTTGTTACCGCCGGAGGTGTCCGGCAGAAAAATTTCAGAAGCCGCCATCTTTGGCGCGAAAAGTTCCCGCTCGAGCGTCTTCTCGAGCAGTAGAGGCGCGAAGGCCAAAACCCCGCCCCGAGAGAGGAGGGGCCGGAAAGAGCTAAGGGGGACGCGATGGCGGCTGGACGCATGTAGCTGCAGCTATAGAAGCAGGGATGCCAGGACCCTGCGGCCATTTATTGGTTCCTGGAAGAGGCCGCTGCTAAAGATGCTGAGTCCGACCAACAACACCGTGGTCCCCGCGCACGGCATGGCGGCGGGGGTGGAAGTCCGGACCGCCCAGCTAAGCAGCCGTCTGCAGGTCCGCATGCAGCTCCTCCTAGAGGAGTGGGAGACCGACATGGTGGAAGCGGTGGCTGCTATGTGGAGATGCGAGGTGGAGGAAGATTTGGAGGAACGGGTAAGAGACCCACGTCCCTGTATTCCCGAGGGATCGGCCGCTGCGGCTGAGGGGCCCGGCCTACACCCGTTCACCCTGCTGCCTCTCCCGCTACCCGCGTTAGCTGCTGCTGCCCCGCCACTAGGCCCGCTACCACCACCACCGGTAGCGGTACCCTGCCAATCCGCCCCGGCGGACCAACCTGCAGCAGAAGCTCATGACCACCCTGAACTGCTTCTATGGAAGAAGCCGAAGGCTGAAGCCGTCAGCAAAGATGCACCGGAGGCACGGCGGGGATGCAGCTGCCAGGAGGCAGAGCAGGCCATGTCACAGCGGGGTCCCTCATTACTGAAGGTGCCGGTCGTAGCCGACACGGAGGGACTCTGGCTGGGCCCGTCCCCCGCACACGCTGAACCGGAGCAAACAGAAAGTGCTCCCGGCTGGGAGCGACGGCAACAGCAGCTGCGCAGAGAGATCGAAGCCCGAGAGGGGTATAGAGCGGATGTGCATGCCCGCATGTATATGAAAGAAGATTGCCTGCAGCGAGCTACCATTGGGGTCCAGAGCGGTGCACCATGTGAAGGTGGCACTAGAGACCCACGAGTGAGAATGGACTGTTGAGCCGCTTCCAGGGCAGCGGATGCCCGTTGCACCGTCCCTGTTGGGACCACCATTCTGTTGTTGTTTAAAAGTTGAAAATGAAAAATGATTGATCCAAGAAGAAGTTACCTGATTGTCTGTAATGATTGAACCGGCAGGAGCCGGCACCGTTGTCCCCGTGGGGACCGTTTAAGTTTTGCATGGGAACTATCCATGGACAAGCCTGTGAACTTGCAGGGCACCACAAACGTTAAGTGGCTTGTAAATATGTTGGTTACCGTTACCGTTTCCGCAGTGCCGCCTCCGGAGAGGCAGGTTGGAGGGAGGGCCCTGAGCGGAGCAGGCTAGGGCCCAGCCACCAAAGGAACCGGTGGCCACCCTCTGGAGGGGAAGGACAGATCCCGCTCGGGTAACTTGTGCTGGACTGTGGGTCAAGGGGTGCTGCCTGGGTTTTAGGGGCAGCATCAGGGCCAGGTTGCTTGGGTGGGAGAGAGCGGAAACCGTGACCGTAAACCGTTGCAACGTTTAAGTAAATGTGCCTCCCGTCTTGGGAAGAGTTTTGATTAAAATGTTATTTATGTTTTCTTAACCTTGTTACCCCTTTTTACAGAAAAATAAAACCGGTGTAGGACGGCAGCCCGCGGACGGTCTGCATTTTGCTAAGGGGGAATGTGCCGCCCTGGGCAAGCCAGGGGACACGGGTCACACCACCACCACACCCCACACTCCAGGTAGGCACATCTATGCTAACCAGAAATCCTTGTTGCCTTCCTCCAGGAGTCTGATGATGCACACCAGGGGGTGGGCCAGGCGGTTGGCTCCGCCCACCGAGGAGCTCACAACTCTGGAGGCGGGAAGACCAGGCAGACAGCTCAGGGAAGAGCTTGAGTAAAGAAGTCCAGTGAGGGACATGAAGGAGTAAACAACAGAGAGTTAAGCCCAGGCAGGGCAAGTGTGAGGAGCTAAGCAGAGGAGTTAAGAAAGTGAAGTGACAATAAAGAAAGAAAGCCTGAAGGGTCCAGCTTTGTGGAGGGCCAGATCAGCAAGGTCAGCGACGGCGCTGACCGTCTGGAGTGGGACCGTTTGGAAGTTCCTGGAAGGACCCCGTTGGCTGTGTGCCCGGTGGTCTGGAGCAGTGTTCCGAAGGACAGTCAGCACCAGGGCAGGGGCCTCTCGGACCCCGGCAAGGCTAGGAGTCGCCAAATTTGCCGAATCCGTCAGTGACGGGGACGCAGATCCCCCAACAACCAAGTCCCGATTGAAGGCAACAGCCCAACCTGAAGCAGAGAGACACCGCCACCGCCAGGGCACCAGTTTCTCAGGGCCAGCGCCTGCGGGCAAAGTGCAGAGCTCCTCCGGCCCAGATTGCAGTCGGGGAGCGGGTAACCGGAGGGAATCCACCGCTACCACAAGTCAAACATAGGTGCAAGGAAGAGGGACATCACCGTCACCTACCGGGAGTGCAGGTGCAGCCGTCTGTGGGACCGTCCTACCAGCCGTTTGGTTTACCGTACAAACTGTGTCCGTGTCTCAGGCTGAGTGAGTACCACAGTGCCGCAAGGCACAGTGCTGCCCCCGCGTCCCTGCGCTCACCAGACCCCGCACCTACTTCCCCATCACCGGGCCCCGGGATCACCAACCCCTACCCACGGAGGGGCAACACAACAACTGGCTGCTCCGCATCGCCATCCCCGGGATCCCCATATTGAGCAGCGGTGGTGAAATCACCACAACCGTGGGTGGCGTCACGAACTATAACAATCCCCACACCCAACCACAAAACCCCCCTTTTCACTCACGGGCGAGGAGTGTCGCTCGAGAAACCCCGGGATCCGGCCCACAGCTCGAGCCACCACTGAGCAGCTGCCGGACCCGAGCAGAAGGGGTGAGCGCGGTGTGCTGACACCCTCCTCCCCGCCCGCGACAGATAGATAGAGGGATAGATAGATAGATAGATAGATAGATAGATAGATAGATAGATAGATAGATAGATAGGGATTTGGACATCATGCTGGCATTGTCCAGACAGTCCGGATTCAGAATTTCTTTTTCTCAATATTTGCATACTAAGTTTTCTTCTTGATATTTTTCACAGACATATGAAAAAGTTGAAAAAAAAAAGTATTTTTTTTTGTCCAAACTAATCAAGTAGATAAACAGTCAGGCATGAGAAATCTATTTTAATGGTAATTAGCATTCTGGGTAGAAGACAGATACAATCAGAGAATTAGAAGTAGCAGACAATTATTGAAAGGTCAATGATCTTAGGCTGGATAGTGTAGTACACTGCTACATGATTCCTTGCAATGCTTGTTAAAATCTAATAAATGCCTTGTCTAATAGAACAAACTAGATAAGCATCTGATGACGCGGAGTGGATGGATGTGCACTATACTCCGCATTCTGTAAAAAATTTGACTAAAAACCATGGTAAATGTCAAATGTCAACTAAATAATAAAAACATAGAAATAGCAAATTACCAACTCTCTGCAGAATTTCATGCCCTGAAATTTTAAGAAAGTGACAGGAAACATGATAGAGATACATTTATTGTTTTGGGTGGCCTTTAATCTTCAAGTCACAAAATAGGGTGTGTTGAGAATCAATGGACATATTCAAAAACCTATAATGTCAACAGATTCTGATGTAAGGTTTACAATATGTGTTAAATAGAGTTTATAAGTAGATTTTTGCTAAGCAATCAAAGTGGGGCTAGAAACCCTGATTACAGTGATGTGTCACTTAGTATACTAGGTGCTGCAGATCTAGCAGAGCTGGGAATGCCTTATCTACTCATCTCTATTTGGTGGTATATATATAAAATAAATATGCAAATTTTTGTACATATATATATATATATATATATATATATATATGTATATATGTATATACAGTTAGGTCCAGAAATATTTGGACAGTGACACAAGTTTTGTTATTTTAGCTGTTTACAAAAACATGTTCAGAAATACAATTATATATATAATATGGGCTGAAAGTGCACACTCCCAGCTGCAATATGAGAGTTTTCACATCCAAATCGGAGAAAGGGTTTAGGAATCATAGCTCTGTAATGCATAGCCTCCTCTTTTTCAAGGGACCAAAAGTAATTGGACAAGGGACTCTAAGGGCTGCAATTAACTCTGAAGGCGTCTCCCTCGTTAACCTGTAATCAATGAAGTAGTTAAAAGGTCTGGGGTTGATTACAGGTGTGCGGTTTTGCATTTGGAATCTGTTGCTGTGACCAGACAACATGCGGTCTAAGGAACTCTCAATTGAAATGAAGCAGAACATCCTGAGGCTGAAAAAAAAGAAAAAATCCATCAGAGAGATAGCAGACATGCTTGGAGTAGCAAAATCAACAGTCGGGTACATTCTGAGAAAAAAGGAATTGACTGGTGAGCTTGGGAACTCAAAAAGGCCTGGGCGTCCACGGATGACAACAGTGGTGGATGATCGCCGCATACTTTCTTTGGTGAAGAAGAACCCGTTCACAACATCAACTGAAGTCCAGAACACTCTCAGTGAAGTAGGTGTATCTGTCTCTAAGTCAACAGTAAAGAGAAGACTCCATGAAAGTAAATACAAAGGGTTCACATCTAGATGCAAACCATTCATCAATTCCAAAAATAGACAGGCCAGAGTTAAATTTGCTGAAAAACACCTCATGAAGCCAGCTCAGTTCTGGAAAAGTATTCTATGGACAGATGAGACAAAGATCAACCTGTACCAGAATGATGGGAAGAAAAAAGTTTGGAGAAGAAAGGGAACGGCACATGATCCAAGGCACACCACATCCTCTGTAAAACATGGTGGAGGCAACGTGATGGCATGGGCATGCATGGCTTTCAATGGCACTGGGTCACTTGTGTTTATTGATGACATAACAGCAGACAAGAGTAGCCGGATGAATTCTGAAGTGTACCGGGATATACTTTCAGCCCAGATTCAGCCAAATGCCGCAAAGTTGATCGGACGGCGCTTCATAGTACAGATGGACAATGACCCCAAGCATACAGCCAAAGCTACCCAGGAGTTCATGAGTGCAAAAAAGTGGAACATTCTGCAATGGCCAAGTCAATCACCAGATCTTAACCCAATTGAGCATGCATTTCACTTGCTCAAATCCAGACTTAAGACGGAAAGACCCACAAACAAGCAAGACCTGAAGGCTGCGGCTGTAAAGGCCAGGCAAAGCATTAAGAAGGAGGAAACCCAGCGTTTGGTGATGTCCATGGGTTCCAGACTTAAGGCAGAGATTGCCTCCTAACAATTCGCAACAAAATATTGAAAATAAAAATATTTTGTTTGGGTTTGGTTTATTTGTCCAATTACTTTTGACCTCCTAAAATGTGGCGTGTTTGTAAAGAAATGTGTACAATTCCTACAATTTCTATCAGATATTTTTGTACAAACCTTCAAATTAAACGTTACAATCTGCACTTGAATTCTGTTGTAGAGGTTTCATTTCAAATCCAATGTGGTGGCATGCAGAGCCCAACTCGCGAAAATTGTGTCAGTGTCCAAATATTTCTGAACCTAACTGTATATATATATTTTTATATATATATACAGTTAGGTCCAGAAATATTTGGACAGTGACACAATCTTCGCGAGTTGGGCTCTGCATGCCACCACATTGGATTTGAAATGAAACCTCTACAACAGACTTCAAGTGCAGATTGTAACGTTTAATTTGAAGGTTTGAACAAAAATATCTGATAGAAATTGTAGGAATTGTACACATTTCTTGACAAACACTCCACATTTTAGGAGGTCAAAAGTAATTGGACAAATAAACCAAACCCAAAAAAAAATGTTATTTTCAATATTTTGTTGCGAATCCTTTGGAGGCAATCTCTGCCTTAAGTCTGGAACCCATGGACATCACCAAACGCTGGGTTTCCTCCTTCTTAATGCTTTGCCTGGCCTTTACAGCCGCAGCCTTCAGGTCTTGCTTGTTTGTGGGTCTTTCCGTCTTAAGTCTGGATTTGAGCAAGTGAAATGCATGCTCAATTGGGTTAAGATCTGGTGATTGACTTGGCCATTGCAGAATGTTCCACTTTTTTGCACTCATGAACTCCTGGGTAGCTTTGGCTGTATGCTTGGGGTCATTGTCCATCTGTACTATGAAGCGCCGTCCGATCAACTTTGCGGCATTTGGCTGAATTTGGCCTGAAAGTATATCCCGGTACACTTCAGAATTCATCCGGCTACTCTTGTGTGCTGTTATGTCATCAATAAACACAAGTGACCCAGTGCCATTGAAAGCCATGCATGGCCATGCCATCACGTTGCCTTCACCATGTTTTACAGAGGATGTGGTGTGCCTTGGATCATGTGCCATTCCCTTTCTTCTCCAAACTTTTTTCTTCCCATCATTCTGGTACAGGTTGATCTTGGTCTCATCTGTCCATAGAATACTTTTCCAGAACTGAGCTGGCTTCATGAGGTGTTTTTCAGCAAATTTAACTCTGGCCTGTCTATTTTTGGAATTGATGAATGGTTTGCATCTAGATGTGAACCCTTTGTATTTACTTTCATGGAGTCTTCTCTTTACTGTTGACTTAGAGACAGATACACCTACTTCACTGAGAGTGTTCTGGACTTCAGTTGATGTTGTGAACGGGTTCTTCTTCACCAAAGAAAGTATGCGGCGATCATCCACCACTGTTGTCATCCGTGGACGCCCAGGCCTTTTTGAGTTCCCAAGCTCACCAGTCAATTCCTTTTTTCTCAGAATGTACCCGACTGTTGATTTTGCTACTCCAAGCATGTCTGCTATCTCTCTGATGGATTTTTTCTTTTTTTTCAGCCTCAGGATGTTCTGCTTCATTTCAATTGAGAGTTCCTTAGACCGCATGTTGTCTGGTCACAGCAACAGCTTCCAAATGCAAAACCGCACACCTGTAATCAACCCCAGACCTTTTAACTACTTCATTGATTACAGGTCAACGAGCGAGACGCCTTCAGAGTTAATTGCAGCCCTTAGAGTCCCTTGTCCAATTACTTTTGGTCCCTTGAAAAAGAGGAGGCTATGCATTACAGAGTTATGATTCCTAAACCCTTTCTCCGATTTGGATGTGAAAACTCTCACATTGCAGCTGGGAGTGTGCACTTTCAGCCCATATTATATATATAATTGCATTTCTGAACATGTTTTTGTAAACAGCTAAAATAACAAAACTTGTGTCACTGTCCAAATATTTCTGGACCTAACTGTATATATATATATATATATATATATATGTATATATATATATATATATATATATAGTGCCTTGCAAAAGTATTCGTCCCCTTTGAATTTTTCAACCTTTTCCCACATTTCAAGCTTCAAACATAAAAGATACAAAATGTTAATGTTCTGGTGAAGAATCAACAACAAGTGGGACAAAATTGTGAAGTTGAACAAAATTTATTGCTTATTTTAAACTTTTATAAAAAATAAATAACTAAAAATTGGGGCGTGCAATATTATTCATCCCCTTTAAGTTAATACTTTGTAGCGCCCCCTTTTGCTGTGATTACAGCTGCAGTCGCTTGGGGAATGTGTCTATCAGTTTTGCACATCGAGAGACTGAAATTCTCGCCCATTCTTCCTTTGTAAACAGCTGGAGCTGAGTGAGGTTGGATGGAGGCGTTTGTGAACAGCAGTTTTCAGCTCTTTCCACAGATTCTTGATTGGGTTCAGGTCTGGGCTGTGAATTGGCCATTCTAACACCTGGATATGGTTATTTGTGAACCATTCCATTGTAGATTTTGCTTTATGTTTCGGATCATTGTCTTGTTGGAAGAGAAATCTCCGTCCCAGTCTCAGATCTTTTCCAGACTCCAAGGTTTTCTTCAACAATGGTCCTGCACTTGGCTCCATCCATCTTCCCATCAATTTTAATCATCTTCCCTGTGTCTGCTGAAGCAAAGCAGGCCCAAACCATGATGCTGCCACCACCATGTTTGACAGTGGGGATGGTGTGTTCAGGGTGATGAGCTGTGTTGCTTTTATGCCAAACATATCATTTGGCATTGTGCCCAAATAGTTTGATTTTGGTTTCATCTGACCAGAGCACCTTCTTCCACATGTGTGGTGTCTCCAGGTGGCTTGTGGCAAACTATAAATGACACTTTTTATGGATATCTTTGAGAAATAGCTTTCTTCTTGCCACTCTTCCATAAAGGCCAGATTTGTGCAGTGTACGACTGATTGTTGTCCTATGGACAGACACTCCCACCTCTGCTGTAGATCTCTGCAGTTCATCCAGAGGGATCATGGACCTCCTGGCTGCATCTCCGATCAGTCTTCTCCTTGTTTGAGATGAAAGTTTGGATGGACGGCCGGGTCTTGGTAGATTTGCAGTGGTATGAGACTCCTTCCATTTCAATATGATCGCTTGCACAGTGCTTCTTGGGATGTTTAAAATTGTGGAAATCTTTTTGTAACCAAATCCAGCTTTAAACATCTCCACAACAGTATCATGGACCTGCCTGTTGTGTTCCTTGGTCTTCATGGCGCTCTCTGTGCCATACACAGAACACTGAGACTATCACAGAGCAGGTGCATTTATATGGAGACTTGATTACACACAGGGGCTTATCATCATCAGTCATTTAGGACAACATTGGATCATTCAGAGATCCTCAATCAACTTCTGGAGTGAGTTTGTTGCGCTGACAGTAAAGGGAATGAATAATATTGCACACCCCAATTTTCAGGTTATTCTTTTTTTAGTTTATTATTTTTTATAAAAGTTTAAAATAAGCAATAAATATCATTCACCTTCACAATTGTGTCCCACTTGTTGTTGATTCTTTACCATAAAATTTAAAGTTTTTAACCTTTATGTTTGCTGTCTGAAATGTTGAAAAAAGGATGAAAAATTCAAGGGGGCCAAATAGCTTCGCAAGGCACTGTATGTATATATATATATATATACTAGAAGATGGCCCGATTCTACGCATCGGGTATTCTAGAATTTACGTATTGTGTAGTTAATGTATGATTTTTGTTATATATATATATATATATATATATATATATATATATATATATATATATATAGATGATGTTGTGTGTAGTTGCCAAGTGTTTGTGTAGGGCACTGTAAATGTTCTGGGTTTTGTCTGGGTGGGGGGGGTGAGAGCGGTGTTGTTTGTGTGTTGCGTTGTGTGTGTTGCGTTGTTTGTGGAGCGCTGTGTGTTTGCAGTGTTGTCTGTGTGTGGTGCTGTGTGTGTTGCACGGTTTGTGTGGCTGTGGGGTGCGTGTGTGTGTTTTGGGGGGAGGTATGTTTTGTGCAATGTGTGTGTTGCGCGATATGTGCGTATTTGTGTATTCCGCGGTGTTTGTGTGTTGTGTGTGTGCGGCGTTGTCTGTGTGTGTGGGTGTCTGTGTGGGACGTTGTTTGTGGTTGGTGTCCCAGCATCGCAAGGTTATGTCTGGGCTGGGTTGCCGGTGTGGACTCCTGGAAGTGCACTGCAGCAGTCACCTGGGAGTCGGGGCTTCGTTTGAATTTGGGAGAAGGGGCGTGGCCGAGTGGTCAATGCTTGCGGAGGGCCGGGGCGAGCGGCCAATCCATGTGGGGGGCGGGGCCAGGCCGAGGCGAGCGGCCAATCCGTGTGGGGGGCGGGGCCAGGGCGAGCCCGGTGGCCTATCCGACGGTTGTCACTGTAACGACACAATTTTGGAGCAAGACAGACAGACAGACAGACAGAATAAGGCAATTATATATATATATATATATATATATATATATATATAAACATAATATATGTATATACATTTATACAGTATATCTCAAAAGCGTGTATATCACTCCCATATTTGTACATATCTTATTACATCTCTTCAATATCTGACCCTGTGATACAATGTACAGTGTCAGTGCGCAGCTTGTATAACAGTGTAAATTTGGTGTCCTCTAAATAACTTAATACACAGCCGTTAATGTCTAAACCGCTGGCAACAATAGTGAGTAAACCTCTAAGTGAAAATGGCCAAATTTTGCCCAAAGTGGGAATATTTTGGGTGGTCACCATTATTTTCCAGCACTGCCTTAACTCTATTGTGCACAGAGGTCACTAGAGCTTCACAGGAGCCGCTGGAATCTCTTCCATTCTCTATAACGACATTACGGAGCTGGGGGATGTTAGAGAAATTGCACTCTTCAATCTTCCATTTGAGGAGGCCCCACAGATGCTCAATAAGGGTTTGGTTTGAAGATGCTTGGCCAGTCAAACACCTTTACCCTCAGATTCATCAGTAAGGCAGTGGTCTTCTTGGAGGTGTTTGGGTCATTATCGTGTTGGAATATGAAGGGAGGGGATCATGCTCTGCTTCAGTGTGTCAGAGTACACGTTGGCATTCATGGTTCCCTCCCTAATCTGTAGCTCCCCACAGCCAGCAGCACTCATGCTGCCCCAAACCATGACACTGTCTCCCCCATGCTTGACTGTAGGTAGGACCCTCTTGTCTTTCTCCTCCTCACCTCATTGCCATCACACATGCTTGACTCCATCATAACCAAATATGTTTAACTTGATCTCATCAGACCAGAGGACCTGGTTCCAGTAACCCCTGTCCTTAGTCTGCTTGCTTCAATAATCTGTTTGCGGAATTTCTTGTGTATCATCTTTAAAAGAGGCTTCCTTCTGATGCATGTATGGCATATGGTCTGAGCACTAACAGGCAGACCTCCCACACCTATAAACTCTACAGTGTGTGGCATATAGTCTGAGCACTGACAGGCAGACCTCTCCCGTAACATCTTCAGTTTGTGTTGTATGGTCTGAGCACTGACAGGCGGACCATCTGCCCTTTATCCTCTGCAGCAATACTGGCAGCACTCATATGTCTATTCTCAAAAAATGACCTCTGGATATGATGCTGAGCATGTGCACTCAGCTTCCTTGGTTATGGTGAGGCCTGTTCTGAGTGAAACCTGTGTGGTTATACAGCTGTATGGTCTTGGCCACCATGCTGGAGCTCAGGTTCAGGGTGATGACAATCTTCCTATGGCCTCGGCCATCCTTATGTAAAGCAGCAATTCTTTTTTCAGATCCTCAGAGTATTCTTTGCCGTGAGGAGCCATGTTGAGCTTCCAGTGACCAATATGTGTGTGTATATGTGTGCATATATGTATTTATCTCTGCTAAAGGAATCCGCACCGTCACATTTGCAATCATGACATTTTGCACAGCCGCCTCATGTGACTCAGGGACATCATAGATTATGTTTTGAGGGGAAGATTTAACCCTGAGCTTTACAGTTATTCTCCAAAAAAACGGCTTACATTAAAGTCATTGCAGCTGAGAGCTTCAGGTCATTAATAGGGGCTGTGATTGGTTGATATAGGTAACAAAGAACATTCTCAGTATAGGAAGCTGATATGATATCGGTAGAGACAGACACACAGAGATAGGTACACACAGACAGAAACACTCACACACACACACATACAGGCAAATGCATACAAAGGCAGACACAGAGAAAGACAAAAATAGAGACATAGACACACACAGAGACAGACACATGCAGAGATACACACACAGAGAAACACAGAGACTGATACAGAGACACACACACACACACACACACACAGAGACAGACACACAGAGACTGATAGAGACAGAAACATACACAGACACACAGAGACAGAGACACCAACACATACACAGAGACACAGACATGCAGAGACACAGACACGCAGAGACAGAGACTCGCAGACACACAGAGACACACATAGACAAAGAGACACACAGAGACACACATAGACAAAGAGACACACAGAGACACAGATACACAGAGACACAGACATGCAAAGACAGAGACATACAGAGACACACAGACACAGAGAGAGAGAGAGGGAGGAAGACAGAGAAGTAGACAGAGAGGGAGGGAGAGACACTTAGTTACTATCCCAGGCAACTCCGGGTACTACAGCTATTAATCTAATATATAAAGCTGAATGTATGTATGTATGTATGTATGTATGTATATGTGTGTGTGTGTGTGTGTGTGTGTGTCCGGGATTGGCATCTGCACCGTCGCAGCTACAGCCACAAAATTTTGCACACTCACACGTCTGGACCCCGACAGTGTCATAGGCTATGTTGTGAGGCGAAATTTTAACCCCGCGCGTTACAATTTACCAATCAATTTTGCCCCTATCTACATAATGGGGAAAAAGTGAAACGCAAAGTGTATCTGCACCATCTCATTTACAATCACGAAAATTTGCACAGACACCTCATGTGACCCAGGGAACGTCGTAGACTATGTTTTGACAGGAAAATTTAACCCCACACTTTACAGTTACTCTCCAAAAAATATGCCTCCATTAAAGTAAATGGAGCCTGGAACTACAGGTTATTAGTAGGAGCTGTGAGTGGTTGCTATAGAAACAAAAGACATTCATAGTATAAGAAGCTTATATGTGAGATAATAAAAAGTTGGTGGGGAGATGGATATAGAGAGACAGACAGAGACAAACAGAGAGACAGACAGAGACAAACAGAGAGACAGACAGAGACAAACAGAGAGACAGACAGAGACAAACAGAGAGACAGACAGGGAAAGAGACAGACAGAGACAAACGGTGAAATAAACAGACAGAGACAGATGGTGAAAGAGACAGACAGAGACAGACGGGGAAAGAGACAGACAGAGACAGACCTGGAAATAGACAGACCTGGAAAGAGACAGACAGAGACAGACCTGGAAAGAGACAGACCTGGAAAGAGACAGACCTGGAAAGAGACAGACCTGGAAAGAGACAGACCTGGAAAGAGGCAGACCTGGAAAGAGGCTGACCTGGAAAGAGGCTGACCTGGAAAGAGGCTGACCTGGAAAGAGACAGACCTGGAAAGAGACAGATGGGGAAAGAGACAGACAGACATGCAGACAGGGACAGAGACAGGCAGACAGGGAAGGAGGAGACAGCTAGAGAGACAGACAAAGATAGATGGGGAAAGACACAGACCTTGATAGAGACAGATGTGGAAAGAGACAGAGAAATAGAGACAGACAAGGAAAGAGACAGACAGAGACAGGCAGACAGGGAAAGAGACAGACAGGAAAAGACACAGACAAAGAGACGGGGAGACAGACCTTGGAAAGAGACAGACCTAGAAAGAGACAGATGGGGAAAGAAGCAGAGAGATAGAGACAGACAAAAAAAGAGACAGACAGAAACAGGCAGACAGGGAAAGAGACAGACCTGGAAAGAGACAGACGGAGCACATTACTTCGCCAATTTAGTTAAATCTGTGTGGAATTTCTGTGGTGTTGAAATATATGTTGTGAAATGCTTCTATTAGCTTAGTTTTTGCCTTTTAATAATTACATTTCTGTCTATTTGTTTTGTGTTTTTTTTGTGCAGAATATACATATATATGGTATATATATATATATATATATATATATATATATATATATATATAATTACGAAACTGATAGATTATTAAAAATGTATACTTATATATGGGTGTATATATATATATACTAGAAGGTGGCCCGATTCTACGCATTGAGTATTCTAGAATTTACGTATTGTGTAGTTAATGTATTATTTTTGTTACATATATATATATATATATATATATATATATATATATATAGTGAGGTAGCACGGTCGGCTGCGCAGCAGAAGACACGGGATCCCGGCATTAAGGTTCACAGCACACGGTTTTAATGTCCAAACAAAAGTCCACAACAATATACATGTGTCTCTCCAGTAGAGAACTCAGGGAGTTCTGTTCACTCCCCCACACCCGGCACACCTGCCCTTGTTCCTGATTCCATTTAACCCTTCCTTCAGCCTGTAGGGAAACAGCATTAACCCTAGAGTGGATTTACTTTCTATCATGGAGTGAGCACAACCGGGGCGAGACATACCGGCCGTCATAGATAACCCCGGTCACAGTCTCACATACCCCCCCCTCAGTTCAAGCGTGCGGGGTTGAACTCCCGCCATCAAACACGGGCCGCGGGACAAGGCATCGGCGTTGCCCTGCAACCCACCGGCCCTATGTTCAACCGTAAACTGGAAGTTCTGCAGAGAAAGGAACCACCGGGTAACCCGGGCATTCCGTTCCTTGGTGGACCTCATCCAGACCAGTGGAGAGTGATCCGTCACCAAGCGAAACTGCCGTCCCAGCAGGTAATAGCGTAGGGACTCCAAGGCCCACTTGATCGCCAGGCACTCCTTCTCCACTACGCTATAATTCCGCTCGGGAGGAGTGAGCTTCCTACTTAAGAAGGTGACGGGGTGTTCCTCCCCCTGAACCACCTGAGACAGCACTGCCCCCAGGCCGACCTCTGAGGCGTCAGTCTGTACTATGAACTCCTTCCGGAAATCAGGGTGTACGAGAACGGGCTGTCCGCACAGGACCTCCTTCAGGGCCCGGAAGGAGTCCTCGGCCTGCGGAGTCCAGCGCACCATGACGGACTTCTTGCCTTTGAGAAGGTCCGTCAAGGGGGCTGATAGTCCCGCAAAATCCTTTACAAACCTCCTGTAGTACCCCACGATACCCAGGAAGGCCCTAACCTGCTTCGTGGTCAGGGGTCTAGGCCACTTCTGGATCGCCTCAACCTTGTTAATTTGGGGCTTAATCACTCCTTGGCCTATCACGTAGCCCAAGTAGCAGGCTTCCGTGAGTCCCAATGCACATTTCTTGGGATTGGCTGTCAATCCGGCTGTTCGAAGCGCGTCCACCACCGCTTGTACCTGTTCCAAGTGGGTCTGCCAATCGGAGCTGTAAATAATGATGTCATCCAGGTACGCTGATGCATACGCCTGGTGGGGTTCCAGCACTAAGTCCATCAACCTCTGGAACGTGGCCGGAGCGCCATGTAACCCAAAAGGCAAGACAACATAGTGGAAGAGACCCTCCGGCGTAACAAAAGCGATTTTCTCCTTGGCGGACTCCGTCAGTGGCACCTGCCAGTACCCCTTGGTCAGGTCGAGCGTGGTAAAATATCGCGCCTGTCCCAACCTATCAATCAGCTCATCCACCCGGGGCATGGGGTAGAGATCGAACTTGGATATTTCGTTCAATCTCCTAAAGTCATTGCAGAACCTTAAGGAGCCATCGGGTTTTGGTATTAGGACAATCGGACTAGCCCATTCACTCCGGGATTTTTCGATGACCCCCAGGCGTAACATTGTCTTTACTTCCTCCGATATGGCTTGTCGTCGAGCCTCCGGTAGCCGGTATGACTTCAGGCGTACCTTCAGGTGGGGCTCGGTGACAATATCATGTCATATCAGACTGGTCATACCGAGCAGCTCGGAGAAGACATCGGGGTTCTGCTGAACCAACCGTCTGGCCTCTCGCCTCTGAGTCTTGGTGAGGGCTTCTCCAATCCTTACTTCCGGTTCGTCCTCTCCGGAGGTCGCTGGAGCCGGATGTGAACGACCCGAAGAGGAGGGAGGTGGGGAAAAAACAGCCATCAGGCTTTCCCGTTCCTGCCAAGGTTTTAATAGGTTGACATGGTATATTTGTTAAGGTTTCCGCCTACCGGGCTGCAATACTTTATAGTTAACCACCCCTACTCTTTCCTTTATCTCGTAGGGCCTTGCCACTGAGCCAGGAATTTACTCTCCGCTGTGGGGATTAATACCAACACCCAATCCCCGGGTTTAAAGGTCCGCACGGTGGCTTGTCTATTGTAGCGGCCGCTTTGCGCGGCCTGAGCCTCCTGTAAATGCTCCTTCACAATTGGCATGACCGCGCTTATGCGATTCTGCATACCCAAAATGTGTTCAATCACACTTTTATGGGGGGTGGGCTCTTGCTCCCATGTTTCTTTTGCCAGGTCCAACAATCCCCGGGGATGTCGCCCGTATAACAATTCAAAAGGCGAAAACCCCATGGATGCCTGTGGCACCTCTCGTATGGCAAACATCAAATAGGGAAGCATCATATCCCAGTCTTTCCCGTCTTTTGAAATCACCCTTTTGAGCATGGTTTTCAGGGTTTTATTGAAACGCTCGACTAAACCGTCCGTTTGAGGATGATACACAGACGTACGCAACTGCTTGATCTGGAGTAGCCGGCATAGCTCTTTGGTCACTTTAGACATGAATGGGGTCCCCTGATCCGTAAGGATCTCTTTGGGCAACCCCACCCGGCAGAACACAGCAAACAACTCCCGAGCTATAAGCTTTGCTGCAGTATGTCTGAGAGGTATCGCCTCGGGATACCGGGTGGCATAGTCAACGATCACTAGGATGTGTTGGTGCCCTCGAGCGGACTTTACGAGGGGCCCCACCAGATCCATCCCTATCCGTTCAAAAGGGACTTCTATAATGGGTAACGGTACCAACGGACTGCGAAAGTGGGTCAGGGGTGCGGTAAGCTGACACTCCGGGCAGGTTTCGCAGAACCGTTTTACCTCCCCAAAGACCCCGGGCCAATAGAACCTTTGCAATATTCGCTCCTGCGTTTTCTTGACCCCTAGGTGGCCACTCATCAGGTGTTTATGAGCCAAGTTGAGGACCCGCCGGCGATGCGGCTGGGGCACCACCAACTGTTCTACCCCCACGCCCCGTATTTCATCTACCTGGTAGAGTAAATCTTGCTTAAGAGCGAAATGGGGGTACCTTACCTGGGCACCGGGCAGCTGTGCCACCCCGTCAACTACTGTCACCCGACTCCGGGCATGGATTAACGTAGGGTCCTGGAGTTGGGCTGTCCCAAACGTATCCGGGGACGCCTCCAACTCCGGGATGGGCTCAACCATCTCAGCCTCTCCTGCCAATACCTCTAGGGGTGACCTATCGGGTTCACACTCTGTCCCTATCATGGGGACCCCTACGGCAGGCGTCCCGGATTCAGGATTGTAGGGCTCAGGTCCCGGACTAACCAATATCTGAGGGGACTTAGGGGGTCCCCTCCATAAAGTCCAAAAATAGGGCAGATCCCTTCCTAGGATCACGTCATAAGGAAGAGTGTTAAGAAGTCCCACCTCATGTTGCACCTGACCGCAAGGTGCTGTGATGGTGACAATCCCCGTGGGATAGTCTCGGCGGTCCCCATGTATGCAAACCACCCCCACGGTACGTCCTGTGGCCTTTACTTTAGCCCTCAAGGTGGATCGCACAAGGGTCACTAAGCTTCCGGAATCCAACAATCCTGTAACCGGACATCCATTCACCTGTATTTGGCACAAGTGGGGCTCTGTCTCTGGGGAGACCAGGTCAGCGGTACACACCACCTGAGCATACATTGAACCCCGCCGGGTAACCCCACAATCCATGGGCTCCGTGGTGAGTGGACACTGGGCTTCCATATGTCCCACCCGCTGGCACCGCCAACATCTAATGGGGACGGAAACCCCCTTGACGGGTTGTCGTTTAGGGTACAGAACCTTCCGGACCTCAGGAATGGCGGCCGCGGCTTCAGACGGGACGGTAGGGGACTCCTGCACCGTTGTCAGCGGTGGGTCCTTGGCCCTAGGCTTGGAGGGGCCGGACCGACGGGCGGTACGCAAAGTCTCAGTGTCCCGTATCAAGTCCTGCGTAGCCACATGCCGCTCTACCAGGGACACTAATTGGTCTAGGGTACTCGGGTCACCCTGTCCTACCCACCGTTGAACGGTGACGGGTAAAGTGCGCACAAAACGATCCACTACTACCCTTTCCACCATTTGCGCCAGGCTCAGAGTGTCAGGCTGCAACCACTTTTTTACAAGATGCAACAAGTCATAGGCCTGGGAGCGTACGGGTTTGGCTTCCTCATAGAACCACTGATTTACCCGCTGAGCCCGTACATAGGTATTCACCCCCAACCGAGCCAGTATTTCGGCTTTCAGGGTCACATAGTCAATGGCGTCCTCGGTACAGAGGTCCAGGTACGCTTTTTGGGGTTCCCCCGTCAGATAGGGCGACAATACCTCAGCCCACTGGGGGGTCGGCAGCTTTTCCCGCTCGGCCACCCGCTCAAACACCGCCAGGAACGCTTCCACATCATCCCCCGGGTCATCTTTTGCAACGCTTGTCTCACCGCTTTCCGGATGCCGCCGTCGTCACCCGGTCCCGGGGTTGTTGCTGCTGGTCCGGCACGGATCGACTTGGCCAGGAGAATCATCTGTTCTTGATGTCTTTGTTCCTGCAATTGCAAGGCTTGCTGCTGACGTGTATTGGCCTGAACCAGCTGTTCTTCGTGCCTTTTGTCCTGCATTTGCAAGGATTGCTGCTGACGTTCCAACGCCCGGAGAAGGTGTGCATTGGTCTGTTGCTGCTGTGCATTAGCCTCTTGCAGCTGTGCATTAGTCTGTTGCTGCTGCTTTAGTATGTCCTCCATGGCGTCGCCGGGTTTGGGCTGTAGTATAGCCGCTCGAATCCAGGACATGTGCTACTGGGTCACCAGGGATGGATGCTTCACCTCACCGGCTGTCATGCCCGCATTCTCCACCATATGTGAGGTAGCACGGTCGGCTGCGCAGCAGAAGACACGGGATCCCGGCATTAAGGTTCACAGCACACGGTTTTAATGTCCAAACAAAAGTCCACAACAATATACGTGTGTCTCTCCAGTAGAGAACTCAGGGAGTTCTGTTCACTCCCCCACACCCGGCACACCTGCCCTTGTTCCTGATTCCATTTAACCCTTCCTTCAGCCTGTAGGGAAACAGCATTAACCCTAGAGTGGATTTACTTTCTATCATGGAGTGAGCACAACCGGGGCGAGACATACCGGCCGTCATAGATAACCCCGGTCACAGTCTCACATACCCCCCCCCTCAGTTCAAGCGTGCGGGGTTGAACTCCCGCCATCAAACACGGGCCTCGGGACAAGGCATCGGCGTTGCCCTGCAACCCACCGGCCCTATGTTCAACCGTAAACTGGAAGTTCTGCAGAGAAAGGAACCACCGGGTAACCCGGGCATTCCGTTCCTTGGCGGACCTCATCCAGACCAGTGGAGAGTGATCCGTCACCAAGCGAAACTGCCGTCCCAGCAGGTAATAGCGTAGGGACTCCAAGACCCACTTGATCGCCAGGCACTCCTTCTCCACTACGCTATAATTCCGCTCGGGAGGAGTGAGCTTCCTACTTAAGAAGGTGACGGGGTGTTCCTCCCCCTGAACCACCTGAGACAGCACTGCCCCCAGGCCGACCTCTGAGGCGTCAGTCTGTACTATGAACTCCTTCCGGAAATCAGGGTGTACGAGAACGGGCTGTTCGCACAGGACCTCCTTCAGGGCCCGGAAGGAGTCCTCGGCCTGCGGAGTCCAGCGCACCATGACGGACTTCTTGCCTTTGAGAAGGTCCGTCAAGGGGGCTGATAGTCCCGCAAAATCCTTTACAAACCTCCTGTAGTACCCCACGATACCCAGGAAGGCCCTAACCTGCTTCGTGGTCAGGGGTCTAGGCCACTTCTGGATCGCCTCAACCTTGTTAATTTGGGGCTTAATCACTCCTTGGCCTATCACGTAGCCCAAGTAGCGGGCTTCCGTGAGTCCCAATGCACATTTCTTGGGATTGGCTGTCAATCCGGCTGTTCGAAGCGCGTCCACCACCGCTTGTACCTGTTCCAAGTGGGTCTGCCAATCGGAGCTGTAAATAATGATGTCATCCAGGTACGCTGATGCATACGCCTGGTGGGGTTCCAGCACTAAGTCCATCAACCTCTGGAACGTGGCCGGAGCGCCATGTAACCCAAAAGGCAAGACAACATAGTGGAAGAGACCCTCCGGCGTAACAAAAGCGGTTTTCTCCTTGGTGGACTCCGTCAGTGGCACCTGCCAGTACCCCTTGGTCAGGTCGAGCGTGGTAAAATATCGCGCCTGTCCCAGCCTATCAATCAGCTCATCCACCCGGGGCATGGGGTAGAGATCGAACTTGAATATTTCGTTCAATCTCCTAAAGTCATTGCAGAACCTTAAGGAGCCATCGGGTTTTGGTATTAGGACAATCGGACTAGCCCATTCACTCCGGGATTTTTCGATGACCCCCAGGCGTAACATTGTCTTTACTTCCTCCGATATGGCTTGTCGTCGAGCCTCCGGTACCCGGTATGACTTCAGGCGTACCTTCAGGTGGGGCTCGGTGACAATATCATGTCGTATCAGACTGGTCCTACCGGGCAGCTCGGAGAAGACATCGGGGTTCTGCTGAACCAACCGTCTGGCCTCTCGCCTCTGAGTCTTGGTGAGGGCTTCTCCAATCCTTACTTCCGGTTCGTCCTCTCCGGAGGTCGCTGGAGCCGGATGTGAACGACCCGAAGAGGAGGGAGGTGGGGAAAAAACAGCCATCAGGCTTTCCCGTTCCTGCCAAGGTTTTAATAGGTTGACATGGTATATTTGTTCAGGTTTCCGCCTACCGGGCTGCAATACTTTATAGTTAACCACCCCTACTCTTTCCTTTATCTCGTAGGGGCCTTGCCACTGAGCCAGGAATTTACTCTCCGCTGTGGGGATTAATACCAACACCCGATCCCCGGGTTTAAAGGTCCGCACGGTGGCTTGTCTATTGTAGCGGCCGCTTTGCGCGGCCTGAGCCTCCTGTAAATGCTCCTTCACAATTGGCATGACCGCGCTTATGCGGTTCTGCATACCCAAAATGTGTTCAATCACACTTTTATGGGGGGTGGGCTCTTGCTCCCATGTTTCTTTTGCCAGGTCCAACAATCCCCGGGGATGTCGCCCGTATAACAATTCAAAAGGCGAAAACCCCGTGGATGCCTGTGGCACCTCTCGTATGGCAAACATCAAATAGGGAAGCATCATATCCCAGTCTTTCCCGTCTTTTGAAATCACCCTTTTGAGCATGGTTTTCAGGGTTTTATTGAAACGCTCGACTAAACCGTCCGTTTGAGGATGATACACAGACGTACGCAACTGCTTGATCTGGAGTAGCCGGCATAGCTCTTTGGTCACTTTAGACATGAATGGGGTCCCCTGATCCGTAAGGATCTCTTTGGGCAACCCCACCCGGCAGAACACAGCAAACAACTCCCGAGCTATAAGCTTTGCTGCAGTATGTCTGAGAGGTATCGCCTCGGGATACCGGGTGGCATAGTCAACGATCACTAGGATGTGTTGGTGCCCTCGAGCGGACTTTACGAGGGGCCCCACCAGATCCATCCCTATCCGTTCAAAAGGGACTTCTATAATGGGTAACGGTACCAACGGACTGCGAAAGTGGGTCAGGGGTGCGGTAAGCTGACACTCCGGGCAGGTTTCGCAGAACCGTTTTACCTCCCCAAAGACCCCGGGCCAATAGAACCTTTGCAATATTCGCTCCTGCGTTTTCTTGACCCCTAGGTGGCCACTCATCAGGTGTTTATGAGCCAAGTCGAGGACCCGCCGGCGATGCGGCTGGGGCACCACCAACTGTTCTACCCCCACGCCCCGTATTTCATCTACCCGGTAGAGTAAATCTTGCTTAAGAGCGAAATGGGGGTACCTTACCTGGGCACCGGGCAGCTGTGCCACCCCGTCAACTACTGTCACCCGACTCCGGGCATGGATTAACGTAGGGTCCTGGAGTTGGGCTGTCCCAAACGTATCCGGGGACGCCTCCAACTCCGGGATGGGCTCAACCATCTCAGCCTCTCCTGCCAATACCTCTAGGGGTGACCTATCGGGTTCACACTCTGTCCCTATCATGGGGACCCCTACGGCAGGCGTCCCGGATTCAGGATTGTAGGGCTCAGGTCCCGGACTGACCAATATCTGAGGGGACTTAGGGGGTCCCCTCCATAAAGTCCAAAAATAGGGCAGATTCCTTCCTAGGATCACGTCATAAGGAAGAGTGTTAAGAAGTCCCACCTCATGTTGCACCTGACCGCAAGGTGCTTTGATGGTGACAATCCCCGTGGGATAGTCTCGGCGGTCCCCATGTATGCAAACCACCCCCACGGTACGTCCTGTGGCCTTTACTTTAGCCCTCAAGGTGCATCGCACAAGGGTCACTAAGCTTCCGGAATCCAACAATCCTGTAACCGGACATCCATTCACCTGTATTTGGCACAAGTGGGGCTCCGTCTCTGGGGATACCAGGTCAGCGGTACACACCACCTGAGCATACATTGAACCCCGCCGGGTAACCCCACAATCCATGGGCTCCGTGGTGAGTGGACACTGGGCTTCCATATGTCCCACCCGCTGGCACCGCCAACATCTAATGGGGACGGAAACCCCCTTGACGGGTTGTCGTTTAGGGTACAGAACCTTCCGGACCTCAGGAATGGCGGCCGCGGCCGCAGACGGGACGGTAGGGGACTCCTGCACCGTTGTCAGCGGTGGGTCCTTGGCCCTAGGCTTGGAGGGGCCGGACCGACGGGCGGTACGCAAAGTCTCAGTGTCCCGTATCAAGTCCTGCGTAGCCACATGCCGCTCTACCAGGCATACTAATTGGTCCAGGGTACTTGGGTCGCCCTGTCCAACCCCATCGTTGAATGGTGACGGGTAAAGTGCGTACAAAACGGTCAACAACTACCCTTTCTACCATTTGCGCCGGGCTCAGAGTGTCAGGCTGCAACCACTTTTTTACAAGATGCAACAAGTCATAGGCCTGGGAGCGTACGGGTTTGGCTTCCTCATAGAACCACTGATTTACCCGCTGAGCCCGTACATAGGTATTCACCCCCAACCGAGCCAGTATTTCGGCTTTCAGGGTCACATAGTCAATGGCGTCCTCGGTACAGAGATCCAGGTACGCTTTTTGGGGTTCCCCCGTCAGATAGGGCGACAATACCTCAGCCCACTGGGGGGTCGGCAGCTTTTCCCACTCGGCCACCCGCTCAAACACCGCCAGGAACGCTTCCACATCATCCCCCGGGGTCATCTTTTGCAACGCTTGTCTCACCGCTTTCCGGACGCCGCCGTCGTCACCCGGTCCCGGGGTTGTTGCTGCCGGTCCGGCACGGATCGACTTGGCCAGGAGAATCATCTGTTCTTGATGTCTTTGTTCCTGCAATTGCAAGGCTTGCTGCTGACGTGTATTGGCCTGAACCAGCTGTTCTTGGTGCCTTTTGTCCTGCATTTGCAAGGATTGCTGCTGACGTTCCAACGCCCGGAGAAGGTGTGCATTGGTCTGTTGCTGCTGTGCATTAGCCTCTTGCAGCTGTGCATTAGTCTGTTGCTGCTGCTTTAGTATGTCCTCCATGGCGTCGCCGGGTTTGGGCTGTAGTATAGCCGCTCGAATCCAGGACATGTGCTACTGGGTCACCAGGGATGGATGCTTCACCTCACCGGCTGTCATGCCCGCATTCTCCACCATATGTGAGGTATCACGGTCGGCTGCGCAGCAGAATACACGGGATCCCGGCATTAAGGTTCACAGCACACGGTTTTAATATCCAAACAAAAGTCCACAACAATATACATGTGTCTCTCCAGTAGAGAACTCAGGGAGTTCTGTTCACTCCCCCACACTCGGCACACCTGCCCTTGTTCCTGATTCCATTTAACCCTTCCTTCAGCCTGTAGGGAAACAGCATTAACCCTAGAGTGGATTTACTTTCTATCATGGAGTGAGCACAACCGGGGCGAGACATACCGGCCGTCATAGATAACCCCGGTCACAGTCTCACAATATATATATATATATATATATATATATATATATATAGATGTTGTTGTTTGTAGTTACCAAGTGTTTGTGTAGGGCGCTGTACATGTTCTGGGAGTTGTCTGGGTGTGGCGGGGGGTGAGAGCGGTGTTGTATGTGTGTTGCGTGTGTTGCGTTGTTTGTGGAGCGCTGTGTGTCTGTAGCGTTGTGTGTGTGTGTTGCGCGGTTTATGTGGGTGTGGTGTGTTTTGGGGGGAGTTATGTTTTTTGCAATGTGTGTGTGTTGCGTGGTATGTGCGTATATTTATGTATGCCGCGGTGTTTGTGTGTTGGGTATTGTGTGTGTGCAGCGTTGTCTGTGCGTGTGGGTGTCTGTGTAGGGCGGTGTTTGTGGTTCCCAGTGTGTGTGTGGTATGTTGTGTGTGTGTGTGTTGGGGGGAGATGTGCACCTCCCATCGTGCTCCATCCCCCATGCTGCGCACCCCCCATCGTGCTCCATCCGCCATGCTGCGCACTCCCAAACGTGCTCCATCCGCCATGCTGCGCACTCCCAAACGTGGTCCATCCGCCATGCTGCGCACTCCCAAACGTGCTCCATCCGCCATGCTGCGCACTCCCAAACGTGGTCCATCCGCCATGCTGCGCACTCCCAAACGTGCTCCATCCGCCATGCTGCGCACTCCCAAACGTGGTCCATCCGCCATGCTGCGCACTCCCAAACGTGCTCCATCCGCCATGCTGCGCACTCCCAAACGTGCTCCATCCGCCATGCTGCGCACTCCTAAACGTGCTCCATCCGCCATGCTGCGCACTCCCAAACGTGGTCCATCCGCCATGCTGCGCACTCCCAAACGTGCTCCATCCGCCATGCTGCGCACTCCCAAACGTGCTCCATCCCCCATGCTGCGCACTCCCCATCGTGCTCCATCCCCCATGCTGCGCACCCCCATCGTGCTCCATCCCCCATGCTGCTCCAGCATCAGCCTCTCTGCCCCCAGCATCAGCTTCTCTCCTCCCAGCATCAGCCTCTCTGTCCCCAGCATCAGCCTCTCTGTCCCCAGCATCAGCCTCTCTCCTCCCAGCCTCAGCCTCCCCCAGCATCAGCCTCTCTTCTCTCAGCCTCCCCCCTCCCAGCCTCCCTCCTCCCAGCCTCCCCCAGCATCAGCCTCCCCCTCCCAGCCTCCCCCAGCATCAGCCTCCCCCTCCCAGCCTCCCCCAGCATCAGCCTCTCGCCTCCCAGCCTCCCCCAGCATCAGCCTCTCTCCTCCCAGCCTCCCCCAGCATCAGCCTCTCTCCTCCCAGCCTCCTCCAGCATCAGCCTCTCTCCTCCCAGCCTCCCCCAGAATCAGCCTCCCCCTCCCAGCCTTCCCCAGGATCAGCTTCTCTACTCCCAGCCTCCCTCCTCCCAGCCTCCCCCAGCATCAGCCTCTCTCCTCCCAGCCTCCCCCAGCATTAGCCTGTCTCCTCTCAGCCTCCCCCAGCATCAGCCTACACCCTCCCAGCCTCCCTTAGCATCAGACTAACCCAGCATCAGCCTCCCCCTCCCAGCCTTCCCCAGGATCAGCCTCTCTCCTCCCAGCCTCCCCCAGCACGCCGTGCTCCTCTGCCGACACTCACAGATCCGATCGCATACACTCACACACACACACTCACACATCAGAACACACTCACACACATCCGATCGCATACACTCACACACACACTGACGATATCGCACATACGCGCTCACAAGATCCGGAGATACCACATGCTTCTGGCCATGTGATCCTCCGGCAGGTCCTGGAAGGTCACTGCACAGTATCGCCGCCGAGAAGCAAGCGATATCCCAGGATGTTGTGAGTGTGTGGATGCGATGTGATGTGTGTGTGAGAGTGAGTGTGATCTGATGTGTGTGTGTGTGTTGTGTTGTTATGTGTGTGCGTGTGTATGTTCCGCTGCTGCAGGAAATTGATGCGCTGGTAACTATGCTACCATGGTTACCAGCGTATCCCGTCCCCCGCTCGCACGGGAGCCTACACCAGCATACGGCGGCAACCCCAGCAATGCGAGGGTATGTGTCGGCTGGGTTGGCGGCATACGCTGATGTGGGCTCCCGGGGGTACAGTACTCACCTGGGAGTCATGGCTCCGTGTCGGTTCGGGGAATGTGTGCGGGGCCAGAGCGAGCGTGCATTGCGTGAGAGTTGCCAATGCATGCAGGGTGCCGGGGCGAGAGGCCAATCCGTGTGGGGGCGGAGCCTGGGCGATGGCCAATCCGTCTGGGGGGGGCGGGGCCATGGCGAGGCCAGCGGCCAATCAGCTTTGTGTCACCGTAAGGACACAATTTTGGAGCAAGACAGACAGACATACAGAATAAGGCAATTATATATATAGATATATGTATGTATATATATATATATATATATATATATATATATATATATATATTTAGATTTATTTTTTTATTTATTTTTTTTTATTTAGCAGCTTTAAGCATAGGCATACATGTGGTCTCTTTTTTGGGCATTTACATTTCTGGCGATCCCAATATTGACTTTTTTGCCACCAAGATCCTTATTTTTATGCATGTATCCCCCCAAAAAAATGCAGCAATATAACTCCAATAATACGAGTAAATCCTTTACTGTCTTGGATTGAATGACTTTTTATCAGACTGGTACCAATACTGATTATTCCATTTGTCAGACAGTTTCTCCACCTCGCTCTCCACTCTTCCTCCAGGCTTAGTCACCTCTTCAATTAAGGCACTAGATTTGTTATACATCACTTGAAATGAGCATAAATCTGATTTAAGTCCGCCTGAAAATTAATAACCAAGAGAAAAATGTGTAGTTGTGACTTGTGCGGTGTGAACAGGATCCGCCGTGTTTTATATCCTGACAAATGGCTGCTATAATGAGACAACACCCGCGCTCCGGTGATTAGTATACGTCCCTCTTGCTTTATTTCCCACTTCCTTGCAAATTCAAAAAAAAAAAATAATAAAAAAAAAAATAGACTTTTTTCTTCTTTTTTTCTCTCTCACAGTCAGGCTTTTGAGCGAACAAAAAAGATACCATTATGGCTGTGTAAGATATGTTATCTTGTGGTATTACTTGTTCTACTTTCCGAGATGCAGTCTTACTTAGATGACATCTGAACTATGATTGCTGATCTCCTTTAGTAATATTTGAAAGAATTTAAGATTATGATATGCTTGCAACAGTCTGGCTCCGGGGCTCGCTTTACTTAATATTTAGGTGAAATAGATTTAACCGTAGTAATGAAAAATGTGTCCTACTATATTATTGGCAGTTACTGGAAGGAAAAGTGCAGTGTGCGCTGCTGTGTTATCTGTCTATGGGAAATATATATAAATATATATCAGCTCAGGGAGGAATGGGAACAGACTGATGTGTAAGATAGATAGATAGATAATGGATGGATAGATAGATAGATAGATAGATAGAGGGATAGATAGATAGATAGATAGATAGATAGAGGGATAGATAGAGGGATAGATAGAGGGATAGATAGATAATGGATGGATAGATAGATAGATAGATAGAGGGATAGATAGATAGATAGAGGGATAGATAGATAGATAGATAGATAGATAGATAGATAGAGGGATATATAGATAGAGGGATAGATAGATAGATAGAGGGATAGATAGATAGATAGAGAGAGATAGATAGAGGGATAGAGAGATAGATAGATAGAGGGATAGATAGATAGATAGAGGGATAGATGGATAGATAGATAGATAGAGAGATAGAGGGGTAGATAGATAGAGGGATAGATAGAGAGACAGATAGATAGAGAGATATAGATAGATAGTGTGAGACTGTGACCGGGGTTATCTATGACGGCCGGTATGTCTCGCCCCGGTTGTGCTCACTCCATGATAGAAAGCAACTCCACTCCGGGGTTAATGCTGTTTCCCTACAGGCTTCAGGAAGGGTTAAAAGGAAACAGGAACGAGGGCAGGTGTGCCGGGTGTGAGGGAGTGATCCCATCTCCCTGAGTTCTCTGCCGGAAAGGCCCATATGTACTATTGTGGACTTGTTCTTTGGATAATAAACCGTGTGCTGTGAACCTTGGTGCCTGGATCCCGTGTCTTCTGCACCGCAGCCGACGACGCTACCTCACATATGGTGGAGAATGCGGGCATGACAGCCGGTGAGGTGTAGCATTCATCCCTGGTGACCCAGCTGCGCATGTCCTGGATTCGAGCGGCTATACTACAGCCCAAACCCGGCGACGCAATGGAGGACATATTAAAGCATTTGGCTCAGGCTAATGCACAGCAGCAACAGGCTAATGCACAGCAGCAACAGACCAATGCACACCTGCTCCAATCCTTGCAAGTGCAGGAAAAAAAATTCCAAGAACAGATGGATCAGGCCAATGCACGTCAGCAGCAAGCCTTGCAATTGCAGGAAAAAAGGCACCAAGAACAGATGGTTCTCCTGGCCAAGTCGATCCGTGCCAGACCGGCAGCAACAACCCAGGGACCGGGTGACGTCGGCAGCGTCCGGAAAGCGGTGAGACAAGCGTTGCAAAAGATGACCCCGGGTGATGATGTGGAAGCGTTCCTGGCGGTGTTTGAGCGTGTGGCCGAGCGGGAAAAGCTGCCGACCCCGCAGTGGGCTGAGGTATTGTCACCCTATCTGACGGGGGAACCCCAAAAAGCGTACCTGGACCTCTGTACCGAGGACGCCATTGACTATGTGACCCTGAAAGCCGAAATACTGGCTCGGTTGGGGGTGAATACCTATGTACGGGCTCAGCGGGTAAATCAGTGGTTCTTTGAGGAAACCAAACTTGTACGCTCCCAGGCCTATGACTTGTTGCATCTCGTAAAAAAGTGGTTGCAGCCTGACACTCTGAGCCCGGCGCAAATGGTAGAAAGGGTAGTTGTTGACCGTTTTGTACGCACTTTACCCGTCACCATTCAACGGTGGGTTGGACAGGGCGACCCAAGTACCCTGGACCAATTAGTATGCCTGGTAGAGCGGCATGTGGCTACGCAGGACTTGATACGGGACACTGAGACTTTGCGTACCGCCCGTCGGTCCGGCCCCTCCAAGCCTAGGGCCAAGGACCCACCGCTGACACCGGTGCGGGAGTCCGCTACCGTCCCGTCTGAGGCCGCACCCTCCGTCCCTGAGGTCCGGAAAACTATGTACCCTAAACGACAACTCGTCAAGGGGGTGTCCTTCCCTATTAGATGTTGGCGGTGCCAGCGGGTGGGACATACGGAAGCCCAGTGTCCCCTCACCACGGAGCCCATGGATTGTGGGGTTACCCGACGGGGTTCAATGTATGCTCAGGTGGTGTGTACCGCTGACCTGGTCTACCCAGAGACTGAGCCCCACTTGTGCCAAATACAGGTGAATTAATGTCCGGTTACAGGCTTGTTGGATTCCGGAAGCTTAGTGACCCTTGTGCGATCAACCCTAAGGGCTAAAGTAAAGGCCACAGGACGTACCGTGGGGGTGGTTTGCATACATGGGGACCGCCGAGACTATCCCACGGGGATAGTCACCATCACAGCACCTTGCGGTCAGGTGCAACATGAGGTGGGACTTATTAATACTCTTCCCTATGATGTGATCCTAGGAAGGGATCTGCCCTATTTTTGGACTTTATGGAAAGGACCTCCTAAGTCCCCTCAGATATTGGTCAGTCCGGGACCTGAGCCCTACAATCCTGAATCCGGGACGCCTGCCGTAGGGGTCCCCATGATAGGGACAGGATGTGAACCTGATAGGTCGCCCCTAGAGGTATTGGCAGGAGAGGCTGAGACGGTCGAGCCCATCCCGGAGTTGGAGGCGTCCCCGGATACGTTTGGGACAGCCCAACTCCAGGACCCTACATTAATACATGCCCGGAGTCGGGTGACAGTAGTTGACGGGGTGGCACAGCTGCCTGGTGCCCAGGTAAGATACCCCCATTTCGCTCTTAAGCAGGATTTACTCTACCGGGTAGATGAAATACGGGGCGTAGGGGTAGAGCAGTTGGTGGTGCCCCAGCCGTATCGCCGGCGGGTCCTCGACTTGGCTCATAAACACCTGATGAGTGGTCACCTAGGGGTCAAGAAAACGCAGGAGCGAATATTGCAAAGGTTCTATTGGCCCGGGGTCTTTGGGGAGGTAAAACGGTTCTGCGAAACCTGCCCGGAGTGTCAGCTTACCGCACCCCTGACCCACTTTCGCAGTCCGTTGGTACCGTTACCCATTATAGAAGTCCCTTTTGAACGGATAGGGATGGATCTGGTGGGGCCCCTCATAAAGTCTGCTCGAGGGCACCAGCATATCCTAGTGATCGTTGACTATGCCACCCGGTATCCAGAGGCGATACCTCTCAGACATACTGCAGCAAAGCTTATAGCTCGGGAGTTGTTTGCTGTGTTCTGCCGGGTGGGGTTGCCCAAGGAGATCCTTACGGATCAGGGGACCCCATTCATGTCTAAAGTGACCAAAGAACTATGCCGGCTACTCCAGATCAAGCAGTTGCGTACGTCTGTGTATCATCCTCAGACGGATGGTTTAGTGGAAAGATTCAATAAAACCCTGAAAACCATGCTCAAAAGGGTGATTTCCAAAGACGGGAAAGACTGGGATATGATGCTTCCCTATTTGATGTTTGCCATACGAGAGGTGCCACAGGCATCCACGGGGTTTTCGCCTTTTGAATTGTTATACGGGCGACATCCCCGGGGATTGTTGGACCTGGCAAAAGAAACCTGGGAGCAGGAGCCCACCCCCCATAAAAGTGTGATTGAACACATTTTGGGTATGCAGAACCGCATAAGCGCGGTCATGCCAATTGTGAAGGAGCATTTACAGGAGGCTCAGGCCGCGCAAAGCGGCCGCTACAATAGACAAGCCACCGTGCGGACCTTTAATCCCGGGGATCGAGTGTTGGTATTGATCCCCACGGCGGAGAGTAAATTCCTGGCTCAGTGGCACGGCCCCTACGAGATAAAGGAAAGAGTCGGGGTGGTTAACTATAAAGTATTGCAGCCCGGTAGGCGGAAACCTGAACAAATATACCATGTCAACTTATTAAAACCTTGGTAGGAACGGGAAAGCCTGATGGCTGTTTTCTCCCCATCTCCCTCCTCTTCGGGTCGTTCACATCCGGCTCCAGCGACCTCCGGAGAGGACGAACCGGAAGTAAGGATTGGAGAAGCCCTCACCAAGCAACAGAGGCGAGAGGCCAGACGGTTGGTTCAGCAGAACCCCGATGTCTTCTCTGAGCTGCCCGGTAGGACCAGTCTGATACGACATGATATTGTCACCGAGCCCCACCTGAAGGTACGCCTGAAGTCATACCGGGTGCCGGAGGCTCGACGACAAGCCATATCGGAGGAAGTAAAGACAATGTTACGCCTGGGGGTCATTGAAAAATCCCGGAGTGAATGGGCTAGTCCGATTGTCCTAATACCAAAACCCGATGGCTCCTTAAGGTTCTGCAATGACTTTAGGAGATTGAACGAAATATCCAAGTTCGATCTCTACCCCATGCCCCGGGTGGATGAGCTGATTGATAGGCTGGGACAGGCGCGATATTTTACCACGTTCGACCTGACCAAGGGGTACTGGCAGGTGCCACTGACGGAGTCCGCCAAGGAGAAAACCGCTTTTGTTACGCCAGAGGGTCTCTTCCACTATGTTGTCTTGCCTTTTGGGTTACATGGCGCTCCGGCCACGTTCCAGAGGTTGATGGACTTAGTGCTGGAACCACACCAGACGTATGCATCAGCGTACCTTGATGACATCATTATTTACAGCTCCGATTGGCAGACCCACTTGGAACAGGTACAAGCGGTGGTGGACGCGCTTCGAACAGCCGGATTGACAGCCAATCCCAAGAAATGTGCATTGGGACTCACGGAAGCCCGCTACTTGGGCTACGTGATAGGCCAAGGAGTGATTAAGCCCCAAATTAACAAGGTTGAGGCGATCCAGAAGTGGCCTAGACCCCTGACCATGAAGCAGGTTAGGGCCTTCCTGGGTATCGTGGGGTACTACAGGAGGTTTGTAAAAGATTTTGCGGGACTATCAGCCCCCTTGACGGACCTTCTCAAAGGCAAGAAGTCCGTCATGGTGCGCTGGACTCCGCAGGCCGAGGACTCCTTCCGGGCCCTGAAGGAGGTCCTGTGCGGACAGCCCATTCTGGTCAACCCTGATTTCCGGAAGGAGTTCATAGTACAGACTGACGCCTCGGAGGTCGGCCTGGGGGCAGTGCTATCTCAGGTGGTTCAGGGGGAGGAACACCCTGTCACCTTCTTGAGTAGGAAGCTCACCCCTCCCGAGCGGAATTATAGCGTAGTGGAGAAGGAGTGCCTGGCGATCAAGTGGGCCTTGGAGTCCCTACGCTATTACCTGCTGGGACGGCAGTTTCGCTTGGTGACGGATCACTCTCCACTGGTCTGGATGAGGTTCGCCAAGGAACGGAATGCCCGGGTTACCCGGTGGTTCCTTTCTCTGCAGAACTTCCGGTTTACCGGTTGAACACCGGGCCGGTAGGTTGCAGGGCAACGCCGATGCCTTGTCCCGCGGCCCGTGTTTGATGGCAGGAGTTCAACCCCGCACGCTTGAACTGAGGGGGGGGGTATGTGAGACTGTGACCGGGGTTATCTATGACGGCCGGTATGTCTCGCCCCGGTTGTGCTCACTCCATGATAGAAAGCAACTCCACTCCGGGGTTAATGCTGTTTCCCTACAGGCTTCAGGAAGGGTTAAAAGGAAACAGGAACGAGGGCAGGTGTGCCGGGTGTGAGGGAGTGATCACATCTCCCTGAGTTCTCTGCCGGAAAGGCCCATATGTACTATTGTGGACTTGTTCTTTGGATAATAAACCGTGTGCTTTGAACCTTGGTGCCTGGATCCCGTGTCTTCTGCAGCGCAGCCGACGACGCTACCTCACAATAGATAGATAGATAGATAGATAGATAGATAGATAGATAGATAGATAGTTAGATAGATAGATAGATAGATAGATAGATAGATAGATAGAGGGATATATGGATAGATAGATAGAGGGATATATAGATAGATAGAGAGAGATAGATAGATAGAGGGATAGATAGATAGATAGATAGAGGGATAGATGGATAGATAGATAGAAAGATAGATAGAGGGATAGATAGGTAGATAGATAGAGAGATTGATAGATAGATAGAGGGATAGATAGATAGATAGATAGAGGGATAGATAGATAGATAGATAGATAGATAGATAGATAGATAGATAGATAGATAGATAGATAGATAGAGAGAGATATAGATAGATAGATAGATAGATAGATAGATAGATAGATAGATAGATAGATAGATAGATAGAGGGATAGAGGGATAGATAGATAGATAGATAGATAGATAGATAGATAGATAGATAGATAGATAGATAGATAGATAGATAGGTAGAGGGATAGATAGATAGATAGATAGAGAGAGATAGATAGATAGAGGGATAGATAGATAGATAGATAGAGGGATAGATAGATAGATAGAGAGAGATAGATAGATAGAGGGATAGATAGATAGATAGATAGAGGGATAGATGGATAGATAGAGGGATAGATAGAGAGATTGATAGATAGAGAGATAGATGGATAGATAGATATCCCCACCCTGGATATGCCCCATCCACCGTTACTACAGTCCCCACCCTAGATATGCCCCATCATAAGCCATGGACTTCCATAGCCCCCATCCTAGAAGTGCCCCCACAGTCCCCACCCTGGATGTGCCCCATCCATCCTTCCTACAGTCCCCACCCACCATCCCCACAGCCCCAGTCCCTAATGTACACTTGCTTTGGCAAAACTAATTTGTATTTGGTCCTGCCAATAAAGCTTATTTGATTTGATTTGATTTGATAGAGGGATAGATAGATAGATAGATAGATAGATAGATAGATAGATAGATAGATAGAGGGATAGATAGATAGATAGATAGATAGATAGATAGATAGATAGATAGAGAGATAGATAGAGAGATAGAGGGATAGATAGAGGGATAGATAGAGTGATAGATAGATAGATAGATAGATAGATAGATAGATAGATAGATAGATAGATAGATAGATAGATAGATAGATAGATAGATAGATAGATAGAGGGATAGATAGATAGATAGATAGATAGAGGGATAGATAGATAGATAGATAGATAGATAGATAGATAGATAGATAGATAGATAGATAGAGGGATAGATAGATAGAGGGATAGATAGATAGAGGGATAGATAGATGATAGATAGATAGAGGGATAGATAGATAGATAGATAGATAGAGGGATAGACAGATAGATAGATAGATAGAGGGATAGATAGATAGATAGATAGATAGATAGATAGATAGATAGATAGAGGGATAGATAGATAGATAGATAGATAGATAGAGGGATAGATAGATAGATAGATAGATAGAGGGATAGATAGATAGAGGGATAGATAGATGATAGATAGATAGATAGAGGGATAGATAGATAGATAGATAGATAGATAGATAGATAGAGGGATAGACAGATAGATAGATAGATAGATAGAT
The DNA here is from genome assembly GCF_048569485.1 of Anomaloglossus baeobatrachus. Taxonomy (NCBI): domain Eukaryota; kingdom Metazoa; phylum Chordata; class Amphibia; order Anura; family Aromobatidae; genus Anomaloglossus; species Anomaloglossus baeobatrachus. The sequence continues at coordinate 179,475,699 of NC_134362.1, read as the reverse complement.
AGATAGAGGGATAGATAGATAGATAGATAGATAGAGGGATAGATAGATAGATAGATAGATAGATAGATAGATAGATAGATAGATAGATAGATAGAGGAACAGATAGATAGATAGATAGATAGAGGGATAGATAGATATATAGCTAGATAGATAGATAGAGGGATAGATAGATAGATATATAGATAGATAGATAGAGGGATAGATAGATAGAGAGATAGATAGAGAGATAGAGAGATAGATAGCACATCTACACCCTGCACAGTCTCATTCACGTCCACGTCCACAATACAAAGCATGGGAAGATATACGTCTGCTTTGTAGACTTTAAAAAGGCCTTTGACTCAGTGTGGCACTCGGG